>NW_009722354.1:0-3292 GCF_000703405.1 Apaloderma vittatum | reverse complement strand
ATTCCTGGAAAGGAGGAAACTGGAGTAAAGCAAGAAAACATTTAGTTCTTCTTAGTTCAAGAGAGTAAGTCAGAAAGGAAAAATTGAGCTCCTCAATTTTCCCAAACCAATTTGTTCATACTCGGTAGTTAATTTATACTGTCTTGGGATAAGGAAGATGATATTCCAACAATTTCACAATTGGTATAGGTAGGTGGTCATAAATTATTCTCTTCCTGTGACTATTCCATGCTTAGGGTTAGCTTGCTCTATCTCAAGAAGGAGCCAGATGTCTTTAACAAGCTATTCTTAGCTTTCTGTTTACAGCTCTTTGAAAATGTCGAGTTTTTTACTCTTTTATGGTTGTTTTTTTTTTTACTCTCTTACAGTGTGATACTATGTATTCTGAAGCTCCAGTTTAGGGATTTTGACACATCCAGATTAGAAGTCATTTGTAGTATTGCTGAGATCAGAAGTGTTAAAGGAAAGTTAATTAAATTTATGAATTCGTAATATGTATGTATTTGGCAAGGAACCACAAGAACTCCATATAAATTATAATTTTGTCTCCTTTTTACTATCACTATCTTCCTTTTGCAGTTCTTTGTTAGTGCCCTTTTCATCTCTTTACTGACACGATCAATAACACGTACCCAGAAGGAAGAACTGAAGACTCAGAGGCTGTTACAGAAGTTATGGGAACCTACCGCTGCTACAGAGCCAAAGGTCTATTAGTTCAACGAGCAAACTTGAGGCTCATTTTCCAGCATACAGGGCTAAGACCCACAGAAAAGCTTCACTCAGCTTCACCTTTTCCCTCTGCAGTATCTGGACCAAATTTCCTGTATTTTACCCTCAGTAGCTGAGAGTGAGAGCACTCCAGACAGCAACAGGAGTTGCTCAGAAACAGCTTTGCGTTTATGCTGGAGAGCAGTTAGAAACTGCTTCCCTTGCTTTTGTCTCTAGAGGGAAACTGTCATACTGTAACACTGAAGCATAGTTAAAAACATAAACGCTCTTAAAGCTCCCAATGACACATGCTAACAAACAATTTTAAAAAAAGGCAACGTAGAAAAGCCATTTTTCCACACAAGTGTTTTGCAGGCAGTAAACAAGCCATTAATAACCTACCGGACTAGGTCCTTTCCAGTGCTGGTGCAAACCTAAAAAGGTCTTTGCTAAGGGAAAGTGGTCTATAGCCTATGGTCTTGCCCATGAATTTTGTCAAAAATGCCAGCTGAAATGTCAGCACTTAGTATTACAGACTGTGGTGTTTGAAGATTGAATGGAGAACATCAGCTTGATCATTTTAATCTGAATTCAGAAGGTCATTTGAGCCACTCAGCTTGAAGTCAGTATCTCTCACGCACCAAAAAAACACAAAAAATAAACCCACAAAGCAAAACCAACAAACTAACAGAAAATACACTGTAAGGAAAATTTCCAGAATCCTAAAGGTGGCATTCATTGACAAAGGTATGTTTAACATTTGGGGATCCCAAGTCAAAAGCTTTTCCATCTATTTTGCATTGCACAATGCTGGTTTAAAATAGATCCGTCCAAAGTGTAACATACACAGATGATTCAGAAGGGAGTACCAATACTGCTGTTTAATCTATGTTGATAGCTGCTTGAAATAGTTCAAACTGATCTCTGAGAAAGGGGTTTTGCAGTTTTTGTTCAAAGTACAGGATGTACTGGGTAGATCATCAAGTTCTGGTGTGTCACCCACCCTCCACACAGCCCTTAGCCAAAAATAGGGAACAGCTTATAAAGGCATGAGGTTTCTGAATGACAGCATGACTGAAATATGCATAGCCTTTTTTACATCACAAAAAACCCCTAACTGAAATGTAACATATTAGATCAAGTCAAGCAAGGTCACAGCAGCAGCAAAATACTCAGTTATTAGCTTACATTCAGTATGAAAAAATCAAATAGTTATAACCTGAACCTGCGAGATTTTATATGTATACTTTTATATGAATATACCTCTTTTGTTCTTAAATATTTTTCAGGTTTTAGACACGAACTTTTTTCAGCAAAGGTAAAAAAAGGCAAAATTTAAAGCCTTCTAACAGCAGTTAAACAAGCTTACTTACTAAACAAAGCTCTTGCAGCATGAAGGACAAAGATTCATTCAGCATTACACAGGGCAGCCACAGGAGTAAAATCAAAACTCCTTACTTTATGACTCTAGGGTTTATCCCCTGTGCTCTCCAAAATTCTGGCAAACTCCCCATGACATCATGCAGCACTGCCAAAATCATGAAGACTCTGGGGGAAGTGGCACTGCTAACTTGTGAACTCTGGCTACGAACACAGTCTTTCTGAGAATGGGACATTCACAGAGACAACCCGATCCCAAACTGGGATATCACAGCTGGCATGCAGTGGGTTTGCCTCTCCTAGCCCAGATTTTCACATATTTCTGTCACTGGTGTATCACAGCTCTTTCTAGCATAGAATTACTGAATTTGGCAAAACAAGATGAATCCAGGCAAATGTAGCAAAACAGAACTGAGCTGGACCTGGATGTAGGTGTGACACAATTTAAGGAGGGGAAAAAAGCTGGATGTAGGAGAATGTGAGGCAGTGACCATCTTTAAAGTCAAGCATTTAGGTTCCCCAAAAAGTGAATTCCAAGTCTTTAGAGGAATCTTCCCCAGAGCATAAGTGCCCTTGATGAGCCAGGGTCAATTGACTGCCTTCGGCTTCGAGCAGGAATAGGAAGCTGGTCCAAGTTCCACAGTTACGCTTTGTTATATGCCATCACATGCATGATCCACATGAAGAAACTCAAGACGGGCTAGTTCACAGGCTGGCAAAGGTGAAAGATTATTCAGTTCCCATAAAGGTTTTCCCATTACTAATGGTCAGTTAAAAATGCAAGACATGCACAACATGAGTAAGATGCCCTTGTTGTTACAAAAGTCACAGGCAAAGGACAGATCATCCTACAGACCGAGAGAAAGAACTGAAATATTTCCCGAGTGCCCTGAAACTATTTCTGGCAATGAGAGAATGCTGAAATTAATAGATCTGTCTATTTATTGTCATGTATACTCTTGTAGAACACTGGCATCTGTAAATCAAGCACTGGGTAGTAACAGACCTTATGCCCAGCCCTCCTCTTAGTACATCCAATGTAGAAGGGAAAAGAGAGCATAGCATCTCAAATTGTAAGAGCCGTATCATCAGTCACTTTGTTGGTAAAAACCAAGCAACGAAGAAGCAAGGATCTAAACAGCTATTACATCAAAGAATGCTTTAAAACCAAAAAGGATGTATTGGGTTGGCTCAGCCGGATTTT
>NW_009722353.1:8911-10247 GCF_000703405.1 Apaloderma vittatum | reverse complement strand
CGGCTTCGGCGCAGCGCTGCTTCGGTCACCCGAAGGTGGGACGGAGTCACTTGGGCAGCCCAAGTCTGCCCCTGTGCGAGTGAAAGGCTCTTGGGGTGCGGGAGAGGGTGTAGGGGCTTTCCTTCAGGAAGGAAGAGGGAAAAGCTGTGCTGTTTCCCTACTTACGCTGAGCTTTGGCGCTGTGAGTATCAGGCGTGATTTACAGCACACTTCCAGGGATAATATAAATACGTGTTAAAGGATGAGGCAAGACTTTTTAGAGATACGTTTTTGAAAACATTTTCTTCAGTGTTAGTCGTTTTTTCCCGAGCCTTTTTGATATTGGAAGCCCCCGTCCTATTTACTTGGGTCATACTGTCACTTGTGTCTGTGTTTGAAGTTCCCATTTATCTGCAGGCGCAGGCTCTGTGCCGGCTGTGTGCTGTTCTTGTATCAATAGAGAGCAAGGACACCTGATGCGTGTTTATTTAACCTGTCAGCCTTTATTCCACCAGTGACTGGTGCACGTCGGTAGCAAGTGAAGGGCGACCCGGATTGAACTGAGGAGGTGGATAAATGTTTCTTCTAAGACCTCTTTTCTTGGGTCTTGATGAACCTAGCTAAGACAAGTCAGTAGGTGGACTGAGCCAGCATTTATCTTGTCTAACTTCATAATTAGAGATGAAGTTGCTGAATTACCAGTGTTGCTGAACAGATGTCAAAGAGCCTCTCCTGCTGGTGTATGTACTCTGGCTGGCCGGTGCTCAGGCAGGATTTCAGTTTCTTGCATGAAGTTAGTTGCGTTAAAGTGGGATATTTCCTTTTGTGAAAAACAAGTTTCCACTTTCACTGTGTTCTCAGTGTTAGTGTCTTAGGGGTTATGAAACATGTTCAGATCTGAATAATTATGTGCCTCTTCTGCTTATTTGTACAGGAAACATAAGGGTTGGAGCCCCTGCAGTGTATTTCATTCACGTACCTCTTTCATGGTACAGACAAAAGTAGAATTAACTTGCTGTTTTTCTCTTAGGCATGACACGTGTTTCTTTTCCTTCCTGTTACTGTGTTCTGGAGCTGTCTTGCTGTTGCAAAAGAACTGATTAAGATATACCCCTTGCCAATATTCCATTACTTAGGAGTCAATACTGGGTCAGCTTAGTGTTTCCTGTTTGTAATTTTTTTAATTTTAAACTCTCCCAGCTCTCCATAAATTTTTCTACAAGGCATGACAAATTTCATGCTAAAACGTCCAGAAAATAAAGAGCTTTTTTTGACGTTATAAAGGAGGGGCATACAGAGATGCCAATTCTGGAGAAGATTTAAAGTTTTCGAGCCAGTAAGAATGAATGCACCAAGA
>NW_009722353.1:0-8880 GCF_000703405.1 Apaloderma vittatum | reverse complement strand
TCCTGCTGGCAGGACTCTCTGAGTGGGAATTCCTGTATTTGATGCCATTCTAATCAGCTGACTGTGAATCTGTAAGCTCTTGCAGGTAGATGAATCCCCAGTGTTTCTAAGACCAGACTTTCAATCTAATTTTGTTGTTAGAGAAATTAGTTAGCCTACAAGACGAGCAAACAAAATGAACAAGCAAAAAATATTCCAGCTCACCAAAAAAACCCCCCAAACAAACCCAGAACAGGAGGTGTGAAAAGTCTCCTTCAATTTCTTACTGAAGTGGGCAGGGAGCTGTTTCCTTTGATATAAGACGGCAGCCACTTTGGTAATGAGTGCCAAGTAGATATTGAAATGCATTAAGAACTGTAAACTTGCTCTTTCCAACACTAAAACGTAAGCATGAATGCCCAAAAGGCATGCACATACTTGTCATTTTACCTGTAGGAATTTTGCTTTTGACACTGAAACCCTGGTGGTTGCACTGCTTGCTCTTCGCCCCTTAGCCTTTAGATTATCGGTACATTTATTGCATTACTATACAGTAAGATTGCAATAATGGAGGGGTATGTGTTTTAACTTGATGACATTGACTTAGTGTTGGTATAACTTCCTTTCTGTTTGGCATGAGATGTTAGATAATGGGTAGTTTACGCTTTCGTCAGATTATCCAGCAGTTTCATAAGTTGTTTGGAATGTGCAGCCCTGCAAGTATTGTGTCAATTAATTGTTGCTGGCTTAAGCCCTGGTCTTAAAAGTACTTGCAGATGTAAGTAACCCTGTTATATGTAAAACTAACAGTTTGTATTACTGTAGGATTAGACTCTTTGTTTATTACTTCTAGTAGACCTTGCAGGAAAGTTCTTGAAGCTGACCTTCAGCACAGTTGATGGATGACTCTGTAAACAGTGGTGAGGACTTGTAACAGTTACCAGGGGACTTCCAGAGTGAATTAGTTTTGTTTAAATTTGAAAGTATTGGCTGATACAGTGATTCTTCCACAACATTTTGTCTGCTGGTGGGGTTTTCTGAGGGAGGAGAGAAAATAACTTCCTAGACGGCTAGTCCTCTCTTGTGTGGATAAGCGTTCCTCTAGCCTTTAAGGTATATCTGTTCCGTGAAGGCTTTTCATGATGACATTGTTTCACATTGCTTTTGAATCCCTACTATAGTGGAGCAAGTAGTGTCTGGAAATCAAAAGGACTTAAGACAGCATGAAAGGTGATCCAAGAGACACAATATATTTTTGTAAATATAATACAAAATAGAATGTGCATTTTTTATACTACTATCACGTACATATGTCACTGTCTATTCATCTAATGTTTATGGACTGTTGCTAAGTCTCTTATTAATCAGTACCTCTTCTACTCATTTTGTGCTAGAATGTCTAGACAAGTTATGCCTTTTGCAGGCAACTTCAACTCTTGTTGAGGGCACTGAAGTTTTTATCGGTATAATGATACCACATATTGTAAACTTTAAGAAATTATTTACCATGCTATATGTTACAATCATGTATATCATCAGCTTTCTTGCTTTAGGTAGATGACTAGACTAGGGCATATAACAGAATTCTCAGTACACCATGAATTTAAAGAGCAATATACTGGTTTCGCTGTATTTTTCAAAGATGTTTTTGAAGGTTTTTTCAATCTTGACTCTTCTCCATAAACCCCTATGTTGAATTTCTTATTTTAAAAGAAAGGGGGTTGAAGAGTCCACATTTCATTTGACACATGCAGAGATGTGAATATTACTTTTTCTGAGATAAGGGGTGAATTTTAAGTTAGAGGAGAATGGCTTCCTATGGAAACAAACCTAAATGTTCTTCACCCCTATACCAGTATAACTGAAATCTATTTACTTGTGTGCCAGCTCATTTCCAGTAATGACAAAGTTCTCATCCCTTCCAAGGTGGTGCTGCTGCAGTGGTTGTGCCTATCTGAATATCTTTGGCGGAAAGGTTTTTAAAGATGATGTACAGCACAGAGAAGTAATTACAATCGTTCAGAAATCTGGCCTTAGCAATACGTATGTCTTTGGCTCTGGCAAACTTTGTTTTTAGGAGCAGAGAAGAGAATAGCTTGTATGCCTGTTGTAAGGATTCTTCTTGTACCTTTCTGCCACAGTCACAGGCTGGTTTAGGCGTCCCAGAATTAGTCTGGTTAATCTGTAGCTAGGGCTTTCTCTAAAGCACGTCTGGCAAATTTTGGCTTCATGGAAGGCAGATGTTCTGGATCCATCTCTGAAAACGGTTGTAAAGAGCTGAGCTACATAGCTAGTATGAAATAAGCAAATCTTTGGCTAAGTTTAGGAATAGATGCTTGCTGTATTTTATTGCTGGATTAATCTTCCTTCCCAAAGGTAGGGAGAGCAGACCTTTACTTCCTTACAATCTTATCTTTCTGGAAAGTCCACAGGTGAAACCCCAAGAAGGCTAGGGAAACCCCTGTTTTTGTTCTCTTTGTTTGACAGTTCTTTACTGTTCAACCTGTTATGGTTAAAGCATTCTGGATTTTTATTTTCACATTAATTTGTAACACTGACTGACAAACTGTGTATCATTAATCATATATGATCCGAATCACTTCCGTCCAGTAGGTTCCAGTAGGAACAGTAAGTACGTTTGATATTAGGTCTTTTCTATCTTCTGGGGAATGCATATGTTTAATTCTCGCTGCCCTGCTCCACCTCAGCTCTTCAAGTGTTAATTTGTCAAAGGTGGAACTTTCCAATTCAAGCTAGCTTTGTATCCTTACGTTTTTCAAAGATAACTCCACTTTTCGTAGTTAAATGCAACCACTCTACTGAAACTTATGAAAGCATTTTTGTTATTCTAGACAATTTCCTTGGATATGTTAGGGCAGGAAAACAGGAGTTTTGGGTTCTGTTCTTTATAGTACGATGGACTCTTCTTTAGGTAGGCAGTGATACTGTATTTTGTAATGTGTGGGCACTTTCGGATGACTGTGGAATTCCTCATAATTCCAAATGGATTTAGGTGTCTATGGAGACTTTTACAGCATGGCTTTTGCTATCTCGCAGAAAATTTAGAAAATTTAATACCAGCTCGTAGATTTGAGATCACTTTACAAAAATTTTAGAGTGATCCTTGTACAGAGATTATGACTGTTGTTACTTCATGTAGTAGACACTGCAACAAAACTTCACTTACATGTACAATAACATCTCCCCTTGACACGTGCATGCACAAGGACTTGCATGTGTTGCTGTAAAACACTTCATTGATGTTCTTGTTTCAGTACAGGGAATATATTACAACCCCCACACAGGAAAGTTACTGGACATATGTAAACAAGGCTGTTGTTTTCATTATCCTTTTAGCTTTGCTGTAAATGAGAGTACTAGGAGAAACTTGAATTTATGCCTTTAATCATGAACTCAACTGTACGAGCTTTTCAAACAAGAAATCTTTAATCCCAAATGGTTTCCTTAAAATATGAAAATAGAATTTTCATTGGAACTCATATAGGAGGAACAACTGAGTGAAGTAGCACTCAGGTGGCCATGGTGAGTAATATTTAATTTCTTTGTTAGTACCAAACCCCTGAAATTGTAGAATTCCATCCTTTTTGGTAGGAACACCACACAAATATGCAAAGGTCATGAATGAGATCCCTAAGAAGAGGGAATTGTATATATTTTAAGCAAGTGTTTATTATTCACTTTCTGTCAGGGTACCTCTAATGTATACGTTAAGCTTTTCCTCCAAGTGGAAGGATAACATGCTTTTTTTTAAAAATGCAGAACCTAAAATCCCTAAGCATAGCAGCTGGAGTCTTAAAGGAAGCAAGATGGAAATTTAGTAGTCAGCAACATTCAACACTACTTAAGTGTGATAAATAAACATGCCTTTTCAAGGCTCTGGACACTTTTGCAGAGTTGACAGTTATTTCAGTTCTCAGAGTCTGAATTCAGTTGTGAGTTTCTGTACAGTCTGAGCATTGTTTCTCCCCATAAAGAGGATAACTGTGTCGCAGAGTGGAGCAGGTGCCTTTTACCAGGTGAGTTGGGACTCACTATGTCAGGTTGTAGTCATTTTTTCTTTAGTGTGTTCACTTTTGTTTTGTTTGTTTGCCTTCTCTGTGCCCCTTCCTCCTATCCAATAACTGTATTGACATCCCTTTGCTGTTTTCAGTAAACATATGAGAGTGTTGACAGTCTGTGGCCTGAATCTTGAGGCAGAGATGGGATTTTTTTGTT
Source organism: Apaloderma vittatum (assembly GCF_000703405.1). Lineage (NCBI taxonomy): Eukaryota > Metazoa > Chordata > Aves > Trogoniformes > Trogonidae > Apaloderma > Apaloderma vittatum. The sequence continues at coordinate 4,665 of NW_009722353.1, read as the reverse complement.
TGTTTTCTCTTTTCTTTGTCAAAATCAATAGTGTGACGGAAGACCAGGGGTGGATCAAATATTTATCTTACCAACTATTTTTAACTGTGCTGTACAGCAATGCTGCAATATGTTTTTTGCATACATAGAGCAGTATTGCAATGATGCTAGAATTCAGGCACTGTATCAGTTTCAGTATCCTTTTAGTGAGTTTAAAAACGAAACCCCACACTGACTGACTAGTGCTTCTAGACAGTGGCTGCTCACACCTAGAGCAGAGGAGCAGCAGCAATACGTAGACCAGAAATTTATTAAAGAACCCAGTTCTTAATGTTAGCTGTTAGGATTTTGCGTTACACTTCATCTCCTGTCCTACGGCTAATTTGTAAATTTCCAGGACCCTAGCTTAACACTGGCTTCCCAGTTAAGTGATTAGTCCCAACTTGCTGTAGAGAAAACAACCTGCCTTTTGGAGTTTGAATGATATTCCTCATTCTTGCTTCTGGCAGTACTTGGAAAGAAAAGGCTAAGGGAGTCCAATGGCATCAGTGTGCATGTCTGGAACTGTTGCTACCTCTAGGATCTTTAAGCGTTGACTATAGAGAGATGATGGCAAGTGTGCTGCAAGACTGATCATGAAAAGTGATTTACACATAACTGAGACGTGACTAAAAGCAAAAGATTTCGCAGGAGTTTGAAGCACATCCAAATAAACAAGAGGAGAGAGAATAGCAGGAAGATTTAGGGTTCCTAGGTTTAGTACCTGTATGATCAAAAAAACCTCAACCCAGCACATACTGAGTGATGAAAATGTAGCCAGTGTGTTTGGGTTTTCTCTCTATTAGGACAAGAATGTGAACTTAGATTAGGCTTCAGTGACTTGAACTCCAGTGTTACTGAGTGTAAATGTGCTTTCTCATTGCTCAGGTTAGCGAACCTGGGACTGCCAGCTGAACTACAACTTTTGGTGTTATTCTGCCTTAACAGATGGAATTAAGGTCAGGCCTGGTTTAGCTGGCAGTCTTCCTATTTAGATGAACCATGAACCTGTGCTGTACAATTTAATAATTATCCTTAAAAAAACCCAAGGCTTAATTCTAAATGTTCTTAAATTGACATAACTTTAAATAACGCCAGTGTCATCTTGTATTAGCTTCAACTTTTTTATTAAAAGAAATGCAAAATAAAAACAAGAATCCTTGGAGAAGGGAAATCTAACTTAACAGATCAGTTTCCACTTTTGTGTTCGGTTCTTCTCCAGACAAATAAGCTTCCTGCTTAGAGCTTTACTCTATGGAAATCAGTCACCAGGACATCTTTATTTATGAAGCACTTCAGGTACCTGCATCTCGGAGCTTGAAACAGATTTTATTAAGTGTAAAAGCATGTGTTACTTGGTTTGGTTTTTTGTGTAACTACTGCATTGTAACAAAAAAGGGAGAAGAGAGGCGGAAGTAGGTAATATTGTGAATGCCTCAGTCTTGTCTGGTGAAATACGGCTTGTAAGACCAAAAAAACCCAAAAAGAGATTTGATAGGAAGCTTTGTTTCCCTGTTCTATTTTTAACTTCAGCTATTGTAGTGATAGACATTAATCATTATTCTAGAAACAGTAATTTTTATAAATATTTGTATATTTTCCTATTAAATAAATGGTACTTTGAGGTGGAGAAAACGCTCATCTAAAAGTCTCATGAGCTGTTATTTTTTGGGTTCTACCCTGTTGAATCTATAGAAGTAGAAACTAGATGCAGTCTGTGATTTCCTTTAAATTTCTGCATGTAAATCTTATTCCAAGTTAAAATCTCATTGAAATGGTCCTTCACGTCATTATTTTATGAGATTTACCATACTTAACCTTCTGACATGAGAGACTGTCTCCATATTGGTGTACATTTAAAATTTGTTAAAACTCTTCTATAAAGTAAAAAAAAAAAAAAAAGTATTTTTAGTGCTGTACCATTACAGATTTCGTCTGGAAGTCTACGTAGTTCCTCTTAATTTCAGCAGAAGTTGCTTGCACGTGTCTAAGTGCTGAGCTTGGCATTCAGACCATAATGTAGTTAACCTTGAGAGCTGGTTCCTGCGACAAAGCAGCAGAGGCTTAAATTATTAGTCTCTAAGCTTGTGACAACCCTACTAAAAAGAGTAAATCATTACCTTGATGTTGGTTAACAGTAATTCTATTACTACATGTCACATAATTATTTGTTCTTCTTAGACCAGACTGGAACTCTGAAGACGCTAAATTCAATGCATTACAATTGTGAGACAGTTATTTTCTCAAGTGAGAGCATCTCTTGTCTTGGAGCACTGTGGTGTGGTCTTATTGCAGAGGTGGTGTAAGTTGTTACTGTGAATTGTTCTTGTATTACCTGTGCTCCTAAACCTTTCCCACAGAGCTAGCAGTTGCACTCTATTGACCAAGGCTATGTACTGAAGTTAGCTTCTGACATTTCCTTATACTAATAAAACTGTACACTTTAGATACATAGGCTTGTGTACAAGGTAGTCTTCTTTATTTTGTTGTTTTCTGTACTTGCCTATATTCCTGGAAGGATCAGCATTTTTTCTACTTTAGGTCCTGATAATGATGTAGGGAGAAATTTGGACTGGACTATGAGCCTACAGTTCCTATTGAAAGTTGAAAAGCTTCTAATTAGCTAATTCAAAACTGATCTGTAAACTTGACTAGTCAAAATGAGGCACTTCAAGCTATATTTGGGCAAAAGAGTGACCTGACTTGCACAGCTGCTGAGCATCTGCAGCTCTTAATTGCCTTTAATCAGGCAGGCTTAAACATTCAAGTTTTCCACTGTAATTTTTCAGTCAGTTAATCAGACTCCACTCTTATGTGAGGTACATGTGTTTCCAAAGCACTGCTTAGTTTTAAGGGAGTGGGGTGGGATTTGTGTATACAGACTTTTATCTATGTTGTGTGGATAAGTATGCTTTCTGCTGTGTAAGTGGGCGTAAAACCTGTAGGAGCACAGGACAATCAATCAAGTCTCCGTTGTCTGGTGTCTAACTGAAGACCTGCATTAGGACTGTAAATAGGGAAATACACTCAGCAGAATGCTAACCAGAAAGAGTTCTCTGGGAAGACAAAACACCCATTGCATATCAGGGGCACACAAGCCTTCCTATAAAGTTAGTAGTTCTCCTCCCTCTAAATTGCTGGAGGTAGAAAACTATCTTGGAGAATACTAATGGGATTATAAGTAACAGAATTATGATCCTGGGTTTAGGAGAGCCTGAACAAATAATAAGATGATGCATAGCCTGACCCAATTTTATTCCAGTCCCACCATCAGTAGGTTTGTGTGAGTACTCTTACTCAGGAGTAAATTAAGCATGGCAGACTGCTGGGATTGTGCTAGATGAATAATTGATGTGTGACTGTGCAGTGGGGGAGGGAGGGAAATTTGGAAGGGGAAAAGTAATATTTTGAATGTGCTTTTCATGTTTAAATTAGAGAACAGAGTTAGATAGCCTGACTATTTTCTAGCCACTTAGAGGGAGTTACTGTATTTGTGGGAAGCTGTTATGGGAAGAACTCATGGTGAAATTCTTTTTTCCCTCTGAATTCAAAGCCTCAGTGAGTCATTTCCCTCCTGCCCCCCCTTATTTCTGTCCCTTGGTAAATATCACAGCTGTGGTGAAGATAGCTGCAGCTCGGAAAGCAGCTGATCTGAGTGTCTGAATGGCCAAACTGAAGAATTACCAGAGGAATGTGTGAATTTGCTGAATCTCACCTCTTTTGCTTTGAGGTGCAGATAACCTTTCTAATAATGATGGAAACAATGCTGATAAGATGGAATAATTATTTCTAAATGTGCACAGTACTAGATGATACCAAAGTGATTAAGTCCGGAAACTATCTTGCATATTGGCACTGTGCCTCTGCTGCCAGACTGGTTCTCCACAGCTGGTGGGGCACCCCTGCTCCCACAGTGGAGAGTAGTTGTATTCCTCCTCCTCCTCCCTGCTGGCTGGCAGCTCTTCTGCTTAGCAGAGCCGACCTGTGCTGTGGCTCATTGGTACTCGAGGAATGAGAGGACTACCAGGAGTAGGAGGGTATCTGTGTGAAAGAGAAGGACATCACACTGCTGCTGATGCCACCTGCATGTTTACACTAAGGGATTCAGCTCCGCAGCAAAATTGGATTGGCAAGTGGCAAGGGATTAGTGACAAATCTGTTAATTGCTAAAGATGTACTAACCTCTGATTTAATGGGCTTCAGCAAAGTTATGCTTAGTAATTACTTGACAGTAGGAAGCTCACTGATGGGCTTTTAAACTGGGAGATATGTATCTTCTTAGTCCAAGGAGAGATGCTTGATTGACAGGCTTTGTTTATTGAGACAAAGATGAGCAGAAGGGATTTGCAACAGTGTTTTTGCTATGAAATGTGACAAATAGAAGGCTTTTTTCTTGAAAAATCTTCGTTTGGCAGTTTTATACAATTCCCTTCCTTCCTGGAGTGTTCTCTTCCATATTAGATAGTAAGGAGCAACTTAATTAGATGAGTTCTTCTGATTAATTTTTGCTTCTATGTCAATGCCATTTCTACCTTTCTAGTCAACACACTGAGTAATTTGATTGCCACGTTATTCATTCCCTGCCATTTTTGTAGCCCTAAGGAGATTTTGGAAAGTGCACAGAATCATAGAATGGCCTAGGCTGGA
>NW_009722352.1:0-11038 GCF_000703405.1 Apaloderma vittatum | reverse complement strand
GACTCTGGAATAAATTGCCCAAAGATGTTGTGGATACCTCCTCCCTGGAGGTGTTCAAGGCCAGGTTGGATGAGGCCTTGAACAAGCTGGTCTAGTTGAGGGGCATTACTGCCCATGGCAGGGGGTTGGATTAGATGATCTCTAAGGCATTGTTTGATTTGATGATGATTCTATAAAGAATTCCTGACTTCTGCCCTGTAAAGAAGGAGATGAGTAGTGCACCCATATCCAAAAAATAAATTCACGTGTGTAGTTAAATTAAATTTATTTATGGAATATAAGCTCCTCCAAATGTAAAGGGTTGGTATCGGTTGAGGAAAAGATCAAGCTCAAACACTAGCCCTTGACAAAAGAATGATAATCCGGATTATCATATACTCACCTCAATCAAGCCAGGGGTTCCCATTCTCATCTGATTGTCCTCACTAAGGTACTTTAAAAAGGTGGGCATTCCCGTTCTCGCCTTTTCAACCTTGCCAGGGGTACCTTAACCAGGTGGGAATTCCCATTCTCACCTGGTCGACCTTGCTAGGGGTCCCCTAGACCAAGGGGCAGACTTTAAGACCTCATCAGTCCCATCGCCACGAGGTAACTCCAACATGGCCGCTGCAAAGCCCCATTTTAAAAATCTAGTCAATGATGACTGTGGTCAATCATAGCCATCTCGGCTTCTCATTGGCTGCTGGCCAACTTCCTGGGTATAAACGAGTCCCGACCAGCTCAGGTTCTATAGACAAGCCCAGGTCGCAGATTCCCTGAAATCTGCCTAGCAACAGCTCAGCTGGGGGGAGAAAACGCCTGACACATGCCCTTATATTCAGGACTTCTTTTTCTTTGCATTTATGGGGCTTTGAGTGATATCCATAAGTTCCCACCCTCTGACAGGAGCTCAGGACCTTCCTGGGCAATGGCTTTAACCACTAGATGCTTGGGGAAGAATGTATCACTCATTCCTCTGGACCATCACCTCCTTGTCTCCCTAAGACCTCTAGTTCTAGACCTTAGTCAGACGGAAAATGGTATCTACTGCAGAGCCCTGGCTCAGGGCGTTAGAGCTTGGGTGAAACCTTATTCTTTAATACAGTTGTAATCACTGACTTGAACATCACACTGAATTTACTGGGTCTTTATGGCCAGCTTGAACTAGCTCTCCTGCTTAGCCACACCTGAGACATCAATAAATCATTGCAGGGAGGTGGTCTTTCTCCACTGAACTTCCCTCCATGCTGGAGCTCTGCCAATGAGGAGAAGACACCACATATAACTGCCGTAACAAATCTTGCAGAGGTTTTTAGAAGCCTCTCCCTATTTGTTCCATAATAGCCAATGTGCCTTACTCAGGCAGTTTAAACCAGCGTGCTGTGGACTAGCACTCGTTTTAGTGTGGACGTCTGAAATAAGCAGTTCAAACACAGCTCTCAGTTACAGACACCGTGATCTAGCTTCTGTTCCCCTCCTACCATGCACCATCGAAATAACATAAGCTAATTTGTGCAAAAGGTTCCATCATGGATTTCTTCCTGGCATATTTTCAAAAAGTCATGATTGCATAGCAGTTCATCATTTCCTGAGCAGTGTAATTCATCTTTATTTCCTTAACAACTTCGATCACATAACAAATGCAATGATTCCTCTACATTGCTTGTGTGGGAAATTATTGTCACTGGTGATCCAGATGAATTTGTTTAATGAGTTTGCATGTTCTCCTTGTACATCCCTAAATACAGGATACTTAGTAAATAAGGAGTACAACAAAAAGAGCTCTGTGGACATATAGTGTTCCTTCAGTGTCCTTAAGGCTGGGACATATATAACAGATTTCTAGCAGGAGCTCTGGAGATGTGGGGCATTAAATAGCTACCAGAGGATGTTCATGGAAGATGTTAATGGTTTAAAGCAGCTGATTGTGGATGTTAATTAAATCTGCCTTAAGGTCACTAATTGAATCTCTGTATCTGGATTTTTGGTTTGCATATGCCACTGTACCCTGTAAATGGGTACAAGAACCAAACTTGCATTGATTACTAGTAGAAAAAACATGTCCAAGAAGATTCCAAATTTTTGTTTGTTAGTTTATAATCATACACGAAACCCGTCTCATGTGAAAATTAATGTGACTGTTTTTGTTTGAATAAGTCACCTCTAAAGAGTTGTCATGGTCCTAAAGTGTTCTCCTTGGCTTTTTCCAGGGAAACCTGAAGACAGAAATACTTAAAAATGGCTACCGAGGGACCGACACTTTGAAGTACAACAAAATTACCATTCTTGGCGTGAAACTGAGACCTCAAGCTGTTCCTCTGAACGAAGGAGCCATCGGTGGAAGTGCTTTCTCTTATGAGCTGAGTGGGGTAACAGCTGCACTGAACAGTTACAAAAAACATTAGCGAAAGAGGAATAGCCAGTGAACAACAGGAACAGTTTCTCATCCACACCCCTTTACGTTTCCAAGTATAACCAGACATCAATTCTCAATACAACAGTCTGAGTTTTAGGAGGGAATAAAGAGCAAAAGCAAGAGCTTTATTAAAGAAAATTTAATATTTGGTATTACACATATGGTCTCTTTTACTTAATGTCTGCCACTTATAAAAGTTTTTAAACTAATGAAATAAGGAAAAGATGCTGCAGTTCTACAAACCAGGAGAAATGCTGGCAATTTTATAGGCATTATTATCATTCTGATGAAGTGAAAAAACTTGACAAAGTTATTGATCAGCTGCTGAAAAGAAGTGATGGAAACCTTTTCTCACAAATACTTAGTGTCCAAAAATGATTACAGCATAGCTGGCTTTAATGAGCATCTCACTATTTTCAGAGGAGGGAAGGGCAAATCTCTGCTATACCTTTGTGTTCCTAAGGCAACTGTAACTACAGTGAGACAACAGTTACAGTTTCAGCATCTGAAAGTGTCCGACCTCAGTGTCCCAGATCAAAATGTAGGACTTGCTTGTGCGCTGCTTCTCTAGCACCAGTGAGGAGACACCACAGAGGGGATGGAGTGAACACCCCCATAAACACTCACCACAGCTTCTATGGTCCCAGTTCCCTTTTCTGCAGGAGAACAGACAAAAAAAAGCAACACAGAGAAAACTTCCTTTGCTCTGGTCACTTTGTTATCTGACACCAGTCACCAAGCTGAGGTGGGTTGTGCACACTTTGTATGAGATGTGGTACTCACATCTCAGCACTGGTCTGCAGCTAGGGAACTCCCAGCACTAACACGATAAGATGCCACTAACTCATTGTTCAACAAGCTGAGACAACAAGCAATGGATGTTACACCTTATGTTACTCAGCCTATTTGGTTTAACAATTTAAGTTTGTTTGTAACTGCAGCGTGGCTCTCCATTTACAATGAGGGTGGTGAAACACTGGAACAAGTTGCCTGGAAAGGTGGTAGAAGCCCCATCCCTGGAGACATTCCAGGACAGGCTGAATGTGGCTCTGAGCGATCTGATCTAGTTAAAGATGTCCCTGCTCACTGCAGGGGGGTTGCACTAGATGACCTTTGGAGGTCTCTTTCAACCCAATGCATTCTATGATGCCGTGCACCTGGTTCTAACATGTCGTTTATTGAAGGAGTCTGTAAAGGAACAAAATTACTGAGAATAAATTTCTGCCTTGGAGAATCATAAAAAACTCACTTTCAGAGACAATGCCATAAATACGTGTAATCAGTATTGCCTCAAGGGAAGAAATTGTTTAACAGCCAAACTGCCTCTAAGCAAGCTGAAAGCAACATAAACGTGGCAGGGAAAAGAAAACACTCTATTGAGATGTGCATGAAGGCACCAGTCACAAAAATCCAGAAGATAACTGCATGCTAACCGCATCACAGAAAAAGATGATTAACACTAAAAAGCTTGTCACAAAAATATCATTTAAAATTTGATTTAAGGGCAAAAGATGATCTCAGTGACTTAAGAATTACTTCAAACAATGCAGAAAAAAACACCAAGTTGCTGTAGTAGGAAAGGTCTAAAACTGCATAAAATTTACATTATTTAAATCAGCTAAATGTATTTCTCTCACAATGCAGCCAAACCTCTCTCACCAACCCTGTACAGATGTTGTAATGTCATTACCAATAATATTCTCACATTTTACAGTCTAATAAAAGAAAAAAAAAGCAGTAGCAGCTTGGGTTTAGATCTTGAAAACTTAGATTCCATGTAATTAAAAAAATAACAAAATATAAAGGGCAAAGTTGCCACTTTCTCATAGGTTTAATGAGATTACACACTATATAATAGTTTAACAAGCTCAAATACTGTAATGTTTGAAGGGATGTAGTAGAAAGTAACTTCTACCATATTGCTTGCTTTACAGAAAGCAAATTTTCCTAAAGGCAGTGCTTGAGGCAATAACTGAACCACAGTTATTTGTATATTAATAGAAGCAGTTTGCTTAGTAATAAGCCACTTCTTTCTCTCTGATTCATGCAACACTACCCTGATCTGACATTCGTAATATCACAGAATCTTCCTATTATTAGGAGTCTCTTATAATTTTTTCCTCTGATTGTCATACCCTAAAGAGCCACAGGACCCATACTGTAACTGCAGCAAGGATGTTGGAAGAGCAGTTCTGTTGACCAGGCAACAAAATAACCCAGGCAACAAAATAACCCAGGCGTCGGAAGGTTCTCCTTTTTCTTTCACCTGCCTCCTCTGCTGGGATGTGCAGGGAGGTTCCCAATGCCCATAGTTCTCAATCTCTGTGCAGTGGCGCAGTGTGGAGCAGCTTTTCTGGCTGCTCCACCCTTTTGGGTTAGTGTTTGGATGGGGTTGCATTATTTTTGTCTGGATCTGGCCCTGCATTTGAATAAAAGGCAGATTATTCAAGAAGTTTTTATTATACTACTCTTCAAGTAGGGTAGAGAACTGGTTGTGATGACAGATAAAAATATTACATACTTTGAAGGAATGATCTAAGCGTAGACTGTTAGAGTGATGTTAACACGAATTTGTGGGTGGAGGAAGAAATAGCTAAGAGGTGTGAATGGCTATCATGCATTTTAAGGGATTATTAATTCCAAAACCTAAAGATAAAACTGGTGAACTACTGAAAACGGAAATTATGTGAGTAGCATAAAATACTTTAAATTTAACATTGAACGGCAAGAGGCCAGAACAGGTATTGTATTTATAATTTCATATTTAATTTCTAAAAAGGATGTTGAATTGGATACAACAGTAGAAAGATAGATACTACCATCAAGTCAGTGTTGCCTACCATTTAAGATAAGAGAATCGTGAATGTCTAAGCTCAAGTTTCCCTTCTTATTGTCTGTTTTGTGATGGTCTTTTTTTAAGTTAACATGAAGTTGTTCACTATTTTTTATCTTTTTTTTTTTCACAGAAACTCACTCTATGGATTTCTGCCCCACTTACTCAGAAACTCAACATCAAGATTTACTAGAATGGTCAGGAAACATGGACATAATTTAGCATCCTTGGCCCTCAGATATTGATCTTATTTTGATTCTAATGTAAAAAAAAAACCAAAACATTTAGCCATTAAATGTTGCTTATGCACCTAATGACTGATCCTTTCTATGTAGTACTTGTAACTTGACATTCTTCAAATAAAATTTTTAATAGTAGTCAATGAGTATTACCGTAAACTGATGTGTGTTCAAAATAGCATAGAAGAGACCAACCTGAAAGTTCTCTCTCACTGCAGATCAACATGAAATTTGGAAATGTTCTTAATGGGATCATAATCTGAGTAGCATACACTGTGCGGTTTTTTCAAACCTGTGGTGGCAAAAAGAAAAATAAAAAATAAAACAACCGAATAATCAACTTAATTCAGGTAGCCCTGTTCTGAGACAGGAAATGTGTGTTTGTCACGAGAATGCTTGGGAAACACAGCTAATCAAATTTGGGGGATACCTAGATCTACTTTGTATTTCGGTTATTCCTGGATGCAGAATGATCTCCAAGACCATAAGAAGCTGGGCAGTGACTGGCTGGAGAGCAGCCCTGAAGAAAAGGATGTGGGGGTGCTGGTGGACGAGAAGCTCAACGTGAGCCGTCAGTGGGCACTTGCAGCCCAGAAAGCCAATCGTGTCCTGGGCTGCATCAAGAGATGCGTGGCCAGCAGGTCGAGGGAGGTGATTCTCCCCCTCTACTCCACTCTCGTGAGACCCCACCTGGAGTGCTTTGTCCAGTTCTGGAGCCCACAGCACAAGAAAGACATGGACGTGCTGGAGCGTGTCCAGAAAAGGGCCAGGAGGATGATCAGAGGGCTGGAGCACCTCTCCTGTGAAGACAGACTGAGAGAGATTGGGCTGTTCAGTCTGCAGAAAAGAAGGCTCAGAGGAGACCTTATTATGGCCTTCCAGTATCTCAAGGGGGATACAAGAAAGCTGGTGAGGGGCTTTTTAGGATGTCGGGTAGTGATAGGACTAGAGAGAATGGATTAAAGCTAGAGATGGATCGGTTCAGATTGAACGTTAGGAAGAAGTTCTTCCCCATGAGGGTGGTGAGACCCTGGCACAGGTTACCCAGAGAGGGGGTGGAAGCCCCATCCCTGGAAGTTTTTAAGGCCAGGCTGGATGGGGCTCTGAGGCGACTTATCTAGTGGGGGATGTCCTTGCCCATGGCGGAAGGGTTGGAACTAGGTGATCTTTAAGGTCTCTTACAACCCTGACAATTCTGTGATTCTATGACCTGTCCCAGGTCTGCACCAGAGAGCTCAGAGCAGGGCCAGCCCAGCCGAAGGTTCCTGCTGGTGCAGGAGGTGCTGGCCCAGTTGTCACTGGCCACGCATACGTGATCTTGGGGCTTGGCCACTTTGCCAGTTGTCTTTTCATCCTGCCTGTGTGAGCCTCACTCCACACGTGTTGCAGATATAACCAGAGAAAGCTGTTGGATGGTCTAGCAATGTGGGGCGGGTGGGCACACTTAAAGCAACTCAGTCCTGGGCAGAACTCAACCTCTCCCACGTTCAATTTGCACAGACAGCATCAAAGAGGTACCTGCTCTCATCATTCCTCCAAAAGTGAGCATGTAGGCTCTTCCCCACATCAAGAGAGCAAAGAGAGAGATAAATCTGAGCACCAGGTCAGGAAAGCCAACTTGTAACAGCCTGGCTGGGATTGGGGGAAATGAGATGTTTTGGTTCACTTTGGGGGGAGGGATGGTTTTTTTTGGTGCAGAGAGTTTGTGTCTAATCTCTTTTACAGTGTGGGTAAAAGTGGGAGTGGGAGATGAGGGATGAGATGGTAAATGTGCTGATAAATGGTGGAAAAAGAGACTGGCGTAGAGGTTAAAGCATGGATGTGGCTGGAGAGCAGGGGAGATATCACCTCTGTAGAGCCCTTGGCTGGAAAACTATGTGGAGCCAGCCGGTGTGCACCGTCTTTCTGTGAAATCAGTGACTAACCTAACATATATATCTTAATAAAATAAGAGCAGAAAAATACACTCCTACTGGCATCAATACGCTGTTCAGGCTTGTATTACAACATGGATTTTATTCCTTTCTTGTTATCTTGCTTCTTATAGCTTCAGTGAACACAACAGGAAATCGCTAGTCGGTAATACATCTGCCTTGGGCTCTGATTTCACATGTTTATTTCGTAAAAGTAAGCAAGACAGCCCTTGTTTGGCATTTGTATTAGTGACATCAAAGAAAAATGCAGTATGTATGTGTGTGTAACTGCTCTGAGCATCAAGCTGCAAGTGTAATTTTAGAACTTTTAGCTTTTTTTTGAAGTTCTGGTTACACTGCTTGTTCTTTCCCATCTCAACATTTTCTTTCTTTTTTGTTTTTGAGAAAAGGATAAAGACTTTGACAAAAAATACAGAATGTGTTACAAATCATATGAGCTGGATCCAAGAATCTACAGCCAAATATTTTACTATCTTTTAAGATTAGGTTAGATTAAACATGAACTTCCCTAAGTGTTGGTGTGGATTAAGTTTATTACAGATACAGATCTTCAGTGGAGAGAGAATTTCTCAGGCTGCTATTTAAAAGCACACATAGTCAGCTGCTTTCTCCAGCCTGCCTTTATTAGCCAGAAATCCCACTAGCTGAGTCCTTCAGAATCTGAAGGAGCTGAAATGTAAAGGGAAAAAGATCTTACTTTGCATTTCAAAATCCCATTAATTCTAGGCTCCTGCCTTACAAAGCCATAAAGGGAATGCAGAAAATCACCAGCCAATGTGCACTGACCACTAAGAATACACCATTGTGCATCACTTCTGCAGAGAAAGAGATAGAAGACATTTCTCATGCTACTCCATGCACACTTCAATATTTTCACCTAAAATAGGTTATGTTAGGTTTAATCTCAAAGGATCCTTCTGGCCATTCGTGCAAAAGGTTCATGCTGATTTTTGTATAACATGAAAAGACGGTGGTAGCCCAAGTCAGTTACACTGAGAGAAGTAGCAAAATTAAATTGAAGAGACGTGCACGGAATGCTCTGCTGTGTTTAGTAAGCTGGACACAAACCCCACATTTTGATATGGCCAGATGTAGTATTGTATGTCTTAGAACAAAGAATGGACAAAAGAAGATGAGACACTGCTAGATCAGAGAGATACTGGTGGAGATTTGGGGTCCTGGTGAACAACCAACGGGGCATCAGTTCCCAATGAAAGGTTTAATCAAAAAGGAGGTAGAGCAACCTCAGATATACAGAAAAGTAAAGGCAGAGATGTTATAATTCATCTGTTTGTTATAATGGTACCACCTTGCTGGAATTCTTTGTCCCATTCTGGTGTCAGAAATTTGTGGAATATACTGAAAAAAACCCCAAGCTTGCTACAATGAAAAGCCACAAAAATGTCTGAAAGGCTAGAAAAATGCATCGTCCAGTGAGAGCACCAAAGATCTGAACCTGTCTCTAATGGCCAAGAGTAAGCTCAGTCCCAAGAGAGTCTCAGTGTAACTATGGGGGCAGAAATACAGCAACAGAATTTTTAAATGAGAAGTGAACATTTTTGGGAAAGAAATGCTTTTGCTCAATAATTCAGGAATTTTTTGGAACTGTATCCCTAGCTTGTGTTACACCAGCTGATCACAGCAGTCCCTCTTGGGTTTGCAACTATGAATAATGAACAGGGTGTTTTGTATTTTTTTTGCAAAACATATTTAGCTTTCTGTGACAAGTCAGTGCTTTTGGAGGTCTCTGCGTAGTTACAAAGGTCATAAAACACCATTGATATAATTGGCTTTTTGGAAAGTCTTTATATGTAGTATGTTTCGTATGTTTGACTTCTTGTGAAGATTCTAGTAATTAGCTTTTTTTCTGTCACCAGGTGTAAGCAAAATCTCCTTCAAAGTTAAAGAAATTTGTTGCCATTCTCATATGGGGACTATTTGCCACTCAGGTTGCCAACGTGTTCAGAACACAGAAAAGAAATATTGCTGGCTCTACAACAAGCATGAAATAGAGAACAAGACAGCCCTAGAGCAGAGCTGCTGCCTGGCTGTGTGGAGCAGTGGCCCTTTTCCTGGCTCTTGCCCCTTGCCCAAGCACAGGCTTGCCAAAAACCACTTGGCTGCTGGTGTGGCACAAAAAGGTGAGTGTGATAACCATGCACTGCCAGTGGTTTGGTGTAATGTGACCAGGAGTGGATATAGGAACAGCCAGACACCAACGCTCAGCACCATGATGTGAGTGAGAATGCAACATGCATGACAGCCCCTGTCCTGGGCTGTCAATTGGCTCCTTGGGTTCTCTGCTCCCAGATCCGTGGGTGCAAGTGGCTGGAGCCCCAGCAGCAGCACATGAGATCTAGCCTGGGAGATCAATGATCGTGCTCACTGCCAGTACAGAAAATGCAAACGCTGCTGTGGAGGATTATGAAATGAAGGGAGGATGGGCACATTGGGCTCAGAGGGAAGGGGACCCGTAGGGCTTTCTTTTTTGGTGAGCATTTCCATCACAAGGGGGAAATACTGCTGCCAGAGATTGTGCTGATGAAATTGGGGTCTCTCTCTAGGGACTAACAAACCATAAGATTTAAAACTAGCACAGATGCAGTTTGCACCTCTAAAAGCCCTAGCAATGCTCCCAGGGCATGACCCAGCTGTGGCAGCCACTGCCCTGTGGCCACTGAGGAGTCATGCTATGAGCATCTCAAAGGAAAAATAAAGAAAGTGTAGCAGAATATTCTGGTGTTCTCTCCTGTTTGCAGTCACTCAATAAACTGAGAAAGACCTATGAATTTTGGGGAGACACCACAGTTCCAGATAGCGAGGCTGGAGGTTCCAACATACTGCTGTGTGCTGTCCTGGCCGCTGCAATGGGGGCTCAGTTACAGCCAAGAAGAAGAGGAGGAAAGTGCCCTTTCCTGAGACTACACGGTCAGCTGGAGAAGCCCTGAGAGTGCAGAGGCAGGGAGAGGGGAACGGCTAGCAGTAAAAGAGCCTGGGAGCTATTCTGAGCAGTTCCAGGTCTGAGACAGATGGAGAGGCTTTTCCTAGTGACCAGAAGGCCATCTGCCAGCCCAGGCACATCACCATTGCTGTTATCAAAATGTTCCTAGGCACAGCTGAGTAAGATGATAAGCAGTACAGCAAGCACTGAAAGCATAAAACAGACACTAATGAGCAGTAGGCTTCAATACACAGTAAGACAAGCAAGCCCCATGGCAAGCACAGAGGCCTACTAATTAATAGCTAAACAGCAATAATAGCTATAAATTTGATCTAGCGTATTCCAATAAAAACTTTCATTATCTCAACCCCTTCAAGACCCATGTTGGGCACCAAAAGAGACTGTTATGATATAACTTGTGTTGTGGATCAACCTTAGCCAGCAGCTTAACCCCACAGAGGCACTCGTTCACTCCCCACTGGCAGGATGGGGAAGAGAATCCCAAAGGTACAAGTTAGAAAACTTGTGGGTTGATATAAACACAGTTTAATAGGTAAAGCAAAAACCATATATGCAAGCAAAGCAAAACAAGGAATTCCTTCATCACTTCCCATGAGCAGACAGGTGTCCCCCCGTTTCCAGGAAAGCAGGGCTCAAGCACACGTAACTGGCTGGATGGCCAAGCCCAGAGAGTCG
>NW_009722351.1:54781-77144 GCF_000703405.1 Apaloderma vittatum | reverse complement strand
GCTGAAGCAAATGGAAACGTAAAATAAAATATTTTGCCAAACGTGCACGACAACTATATCATGAGCCCAATTATTTTCTTCTGTTGTGAAATATTAAGAGTTGGCAGCAGTTTTCTAGTGTTCACAGGTAGGGTTGATAGAGCAGCTGTTATGTCATTTGGATCCCGGCAGCTCCCATGACATACCTCCGCTGGTCAACGTTCACCTGTTTTTCAATGCCAAGGGCTAGATGCAAAATGACTTCTCAGACTGATGACCACTGCTCGCAGAAGATGAGATGGTAACATTGAAAGGACTACATAAATTTGCCTTGCTGCTCATTACAACATTCAAATGGTTTACAACTGGGTGAAAAGATATTCCTCACTCCCACCAGAGCTTTCACATGGCTGGGCCAGGCATAAAGCATGTGATGAGCTATTCCTGCTCCAGCGTTAAGCCTTTTGCAGAAATGCCCCCCTGTGCTCACTCTCAGAATACAGACCAACGATGAGGTCGAAAAAAACCACACGGTGCAGTTTTTCTTACACTATTTGTTGTTACTAGATGAACACTGCGTCAACTTCATAGCAGGTTCCCTGTCCTTAAAGTCACCGAGGATGGTTTAGCCAATAACAGGCTAAACGCTGGCATCATTCCCTTCCACTCCTCTACTGAAATCATGGGTGAGCTCTCCTCCACACGAAATAACTCTTCTCTCCCAGGGAAGGGGGGAACTCAGCCCAGCGCAGTCCCCCCTGCTCCCGTTGTGTGCGAGCACACCAACAGGAACATCCCTTAAAGGAAGCAGCTCCATTAAATGCCGATAACCCACCCTTTCTCTTCTCTGCCTACACCTACATTTGTGTTCCGTCTGCGCTATAGCTGCCACAAAAGAAACCTTCACCTTGTCCTCTTTGTCCCTTGTTGGACTGATGGTGACACTGTGACAGCCGGAGGGCCTGCGGGAACCAGGAGTGAGAGGTAACACAGAGTACTGGCTGGGTACCTGCAGAGCTCAATTAACTTGCAAGCAATCGGTCGAATCAGCGTTTCCGTATTTCCATCTGATGTGAAGGCCAGATCCAGGCAAGAAACAAAGGCTTGAGGGAGAAGAGGGATTTGCTGTCTGACGCCCTCAAGAAGAAGCTGGAGGCCTGCCTACAACTTAACCAAGTCTCTGTGAGGAGATCAGAAATAGCATAACGCAGAAAACTCCAGTAAGAAGTCAAATGAGCTCCCTTCAGAGGAAAGGAAAAAATCCCACTAGCAAAGCTTTAGCTTCAGAGAAAGAGATCATCTAAAATACAGGAAACGGGACACCTTCTGCCTCAGTCACACAAACCCAATATTATCTCCATGGTGAAAATTCTGATTTGTGGTTACAGACTCCATAACAACTCTCCTCAGCTTACGAAGAGATGACGCAGGAGTCACAGGTCCAGCTGGAGAGCGGTACTAGCTCAGTGATCACCTCACTTTCACAGAGTTATCTGAATTCAGCCTAGACACCAGAATGGAAATCTAAAGAGAACGGAGTTCTCTCGTACAGAACCCTTCTGAACAAGACATAAGGAATAAGACAAAGACCTCTCTTTGGAGTATTTCCACTACTGTGTTTGGAGGGTTCAGTAGGGGCACAGGTAACGAAAGAAAGAACGCAGTCCATGTGTGGATAGGGGGGAGGCAAGGCAAGGGACAAGTTAACCAAAATTCATGGAACCTCAAGCAAGTTGAGCTGCAAGTTTTGCAGGAAATTATTTTTTCCTTTTTTTTCCTCATTCCTAGCATTATTCTGAAACTGCAGTAAGTTCACTCCTCCTCCAGCTAGAGACACCACATCCTTCCCCAAGACCAGACTAGAATTACGACAATTTACATGAGCTAAACATCTGACATAATATGCAGTGTGTCTTATGAAGATTTAAAAGGGCCTTATCCCAAAGATATCTGGGGAAGAATGGAGTGGATGCAAAACGGAATTAAATAACATAGCAATCCTGTCTCAGTAACAGCAGAAACCAAAGGAGAGTGCAGCTAGCAGGGCAGCATTCAGCCTCACGGCAGAAAAGGGACCAAAGAATTGTGAATCAAAGGCAGCAAGTAAACGAAAGAGGGGGAAAAAAACCAAACAGGAAAGAAAAAAGAAAATCACTGGCCTGGGTTACAGTGAAGGGAGGGAATCTCAAGTGCAATGCCAAACACTTGT
Organism: Apaloderma vittatum; assembly: GCF_000703405.1. Lineage (NCBI taxonomy): Eukaryota > Metazoa > Chordata > Aves > Trogoniformes > Trogonidae > Apaloderma > Apaloderma vittatum. Next base: position 74,956 of record NW_009722351.1, on the reverse strand, counting down.
GCTATGAAGGGGAAAGCTGTGGTGGAGCCTGTGTATCTGTGCATGGATGGCGAGGAGCAGAGTACAGGGTATATGCTCGTCTCCACCACGTAAGTGAAAGACATCGTGGGCTGTACCAGGGTGGGCAGTCCTGAACAGAGCGTGGGAGAGCAGGGATGGGGAAGGGGAACAGGCGGAAGGGACAGGACGGCGCATTATTATGTTGCTCAGCAGGGGCTGGGGAAGGAGAAAAGGCAGAAGGGAAGGAAGTTCTTACCACATTTGGAAAGTCTGCCAGTCATCAACTCCATACAGTTAGTGGTGTCTGGATGATAGAACGGAAAGAGGAGGGAGGGAGGGAAAAACATATAAAAAGGTTTCCATACCTCTGTGCATAAAGTAGTAACTTAGCACATTATTACCTGAAGCAGGAAACATATACACATCTTGGTCTTTACACCACCCAGGCCAAATTCTGCCACCCACTGCGTGCCAGGGCAAACCTGGCCCTGGGACTGACAGTGATGCTGCTTCAGTCCCGCTGCTTCCACGCACCTCTTCATCATAGCTACAGGTATTTATGAGATGTGGGCAACACTCTGCCACCGCATTAGCAAACTAAAAGCCTTGAGTATATTGTTTCACCTGGCCAGCTTTGCAAGTTAGCCTGCAACAGCCAGGAAATGCCCAGCCAGCTGCTCTGTGTACATCAAAAACCCAGAGAGAGGGAGGAAATGTCCTTACTACTGGACGTGGAATGAGAAGGCTACTTACACAGCTCAGAACCATCTTTTAGACCCCAAAGGATACTGTCCAGGTTCCCTACATAACTCTGCCTCTCTCATTCACATGTAACCTCTTACTCCTCTCACTTATTGCAGGCAACAGAATTACTTCTGGAAAGGGTGGCAGAATCTGGCCCTAAGACATCAATGTCCACTTTGTGTACATCTCCCATCACCACAGCCTCTGAGCGCTTCTCACTCAGGTGCGATAAGCAGAAGGAGCTCTACGTGTCAGCTCCAAAGCAGAAAGGACCTGCCCAGCTGGACACTTCCATGTAGAACCTGCCGGCAGGCCAGCTCTGCTGCTGCCAGCCAGGATTCCCTTCCACTCAGGATCCAAACCATTGCATCCCTGAGCGCGGGGCAACGCAGAGCCCTCGCTGCCGGGCAAGTGGCCAACAGCTGAAACACTCAGTTCTGTCTCAGATCTCCTCCTGCCTGGCCTCTCAATGAACAGTCGGGTAGTCAAGAAATGGACTTCTTGGAAACATGCACACGTATGCTGAAAATCCCTCGCTGCTAAGAAGCTTTAACTACTCCCTATCTGCTGACAAGTCTGCAGGAGAGAGGGGAGGATCATTTCTCGGCCTTCCTCCCCTTAGTTTCAAAAAAGGGGGGAAGGGGTGCTGGATGTGCTTGCATAAGCTGAACCCATGCTGGAAGAGCATGGCTAGGCTTGTTTTTTGAGATGCAGCCAGGCCCGCATTCCAGAGATCACTCAGGGAAGAATGGAGTAGAGAGAGCAGGCGCTTGGTCCAGTGACACTGGTGGAAGCATCGGGACAGCAGTTACGTGCTCTCCATCCCCAGGGTGAGAGGCAGGCTGGCAAGGGTCAGGGGGACATGATACCTAGGGAAGGTCTCTCAGAAAGTCACGAGACTGAGAGGAAGAGAAAGGGGGGATAAAGAAGGTGAAGGAGAAGAGAGGATTCGAGAAGAGGAACAAGGTATCAGAGGTGTCGGAAAGGCCGGTTTACCTGCCTTTGAATTTCTTTGGCTAGTCTGACTGAGCAAAGGCAGATTAAGCTTCCAAAATACACTTCTCCCTGAAGATGCCTAACAGCTTTAAGAAGTGCCTACAAGGGCTGACTGAGCCAACAACCAGAACCCATAGTCACAAGCTTTTATCAATTTTTTTCCCCTTTAATAACTTGGAGAGGTTTGCTTTCTCATGCCTTTTAGCGGTCCCTGTCCAGCTCCCTCTGAGTTAACTACACCTTGTTGTAACTCTACAGTGGCAGAGCTCAGGGCATTCACCCATCATCACCATAACTTGTGCTTTGAGAAGAACCACAGAAGCACAAGGATAATCTCAAACAGGCCTGACAGATTGTTTCTGACTCCCACCTCCAACATGTGGAATTTTCCCCTCAAGTGTGTCCACACTGACTGGCCACTCAGTAACCAGCAGTCTGGAAACAAAAGGTAGTATCTGGATAATGTCCAAGTAGGCAAAGATTGTGGCTGGTTTACTAAGATTCTTCTGAAATTGGCACTTCCGTTTCCTTGTTGGTTTTAACAAATTAAAAATAATCATGTCTCCTTAAGTCAATACTTCAGAATACTAAGTCACTTGCAGTCAGCACAGCTCTTTTTAGTATTTCATTTAAAGCTAATTGTGTTACACGTCTACTGACATTAATCGTGTGATTAGAATATAAAGTGACAGATCTACAACAGGAGAAGAAGGGTTGCAACATAGGCTTTTTGACAGCATAACATCTTGGGCTCTGTACCCCATTTTGTTCCTAAAAACCTAAATTTGCAGGTTATGGAATTGGTTTGATGGACAGGGAAAACCAGAAACCCTTTCCCGAAATATAAGACCATGGAAAAATATCAAAGGAACATTAATAAACCCTCTAATCTGTCTTTCTTGAAACTTTTATTTGTGACTAATTTGCATTCCCTCTATTTCCACTGCCAGTCCCACGAACTACACAGGAATTAATTTTTATTTTTCATGTCTTTCCAAGACACGATCAGCAGTTTTCTCCCCATTCCTAAGGCACAGCAAACATGAGCACACCAGAAACGGTCGCTCACACCGCACGGCTTGAAGGATCACCAGAGTTAACATGCCTTCAGCTTCCCTGTTACAATAATTACTTTAAGACTTCTTTCATTTCCATCCTACTGTAACATCTGCTTTAGTAAATACTCTGTAAGATGAAATATTTCATCATTTTGAAGTGGAATTTTTATTCTAATTAGAAAGTCTTCAACTCCTGGCAGTCAGCTTCTGCTCGCGGATGCTAATCCGTAACCCAGTGACTGTGGGATCCAGGTGTTCTGCGAGGTGAATAAAGCCAGGGTCCAAAGCCCTTCAGCTCTCTGAGAAGTGCTAACGAGTCATGTAACTGCATTTTTAATGTGAGCTCTTTAATTTTTTAATTAAAGCACGGTGGCAGTGTCAGACCTCAATCCTTGTGATGATAAGGCAGTTCCTTATTTCACAGAAATTGGTGGCAGTCACTCACGCTTTGGATTTGACCAAGACTCTTTCGTAACTGAAACCCAGTTCAGTTCATTAACTGACAGCAAATGCTTTGGTTAAAACAAGACCTTCCTTCAAAAGGCCAAACAGGCTCTGAACCCATTAAAGAATGCTAGCGTTCTGCTGAATTTTCTTTACTGATTCTCTGTTTTCTTTAATTTCTTCTTTTCCACCCTACATAAATTTCACCGCCAAGCTGCCTGCTTTGTGATGCTTCTGATACTTCGGAGACTGAGGCTTGTCCCAGCCCAGGAAATCTCACCCAAACAGCTGCTCCTCTGAGATCTCCAAACTCAGGGCTAGATCCCACAAAGCACTGAGCATCTCCTGCCAGATGCTCCTAGTCCCCAAAAAACATTTCCAATAAGGGAGATGATGTCAAGGGAGCCACCAGTTCCTCCAGTCCAAGGCAGTTGCCATTTAGATTGGAATTCCCCGGTGTTTGGGTGCTTACTTGAAATTCACTGTTCTTCTACCCAAACTCTGGAGAGCTTGGACTTCTTTTGCTACATGCCTTACTTCAGGGCTACTGAGTTAATTTGAAAGAAGTCTGCTCAGTAATAACACTAAAGCTGCTTAGAAAAAAACCCAACAGTGCTCTGCCAGTCCAAGCAGGCATCACGTTCAACTTTTGTAGGTGGGAACCACGACAGCGAGATGAAGCGATTGCTCCAGACACTACAAGAGCAGTAAGACATAAAAGATTGCACAAGAATGCAGGGAACAAGATAAACCCAGGACTTGGATGAGCCCCGGATAAAAGCAACTTGCAAACTCCACAGCCCTGGTTTAGGTAGTTCACCTTTCAAAGCACTTCATTTGCTCCTTACTCCCTTTTCTGTCGTGACGATAAATTCCTTGGAAACCCCAAGTTTCTCACCGATTTTTTTTTTTTCATACCAAATTAGCCATCCTACAGCTCTTGTGAGCCGTAAAGGTGAACACCCAGAACTCAGATCAATACTCCAGCAAAATAAATTTTTGAGTCACATGAACGTGTTCTGAGCTGTACACCAGCACAGCAAGAGATGCAGAAGATGCAGCCAACGAGCAAGAATTTGCCCTGCCCTGTTCTGAAGCTGGATACGGTCTCTAAACGCTTGGTTATGCTGATGAAAGGCATTTCCAGCGGTAACAATGAAGTGCTCTGAATTTCGAGATGCCGACGGTTAAAATCTGACGTGAAGCCAATAAATATAATAAAGAAACAGAAAACCTATTATGAAGGAGTTACAAGGCTATTTCAATATTGCTGATTGCCCAGAACATGGAGAAATGGGAAAAAATTAGGAATGTGTAGCACCCCACACTTAAAACCAAAGCCCAAAGAGGCAAGAAAATTTTAGTAAAACAAAAATTGATACCCCATGAATCACAGATGGCTTTTGCACGTCCCTATTCACCAGCTGTTTCTATTACTCTTTTGTGCAAAGGCACTGGAGGAAAACAGATTATGATTTAATGGGAAGAGTATTGGGCTGAAACAAAGGCACAAATCTGAGATCTTTCCCTCCATGGAGAGAGATCCTTTTATCCCACCAAAGGGCAGTCCTGCCCAGGGATTACCTAAGCAGAGATTCTGAGTATAAGGCTCCTGGATGGAGCCACACAGGGATCAGCAACAAGCCCAGCTGCTCTCACAGCCAGCGATACGCACTCTTGATCCAAAAGGGACTGTTCTTTCATGGCCTCACGGGGCTTAATGGATTTTCTGAGAGCAGCAACAAGAACACACAGGTAGCTATTCCGGTCCAGATCAAAGCCCCAAACCACCCAGTGCCCTGTCTGCACCAGCAGCCACACGCAGCCATGCTGGGGTGTAACAGCAGGCCAAGCACGCAGAACTCTTCCTCCTAACACTCCCTCACCCCTTCCAGGTCAGAGATCGGGTCTGAGCCTGCTGCGGTTTCTCTGTTTCACAATCCTCATGAAGATTTCTCTTCCAGGGAGTTGTCCAGCCTCCCTGCAAGTGAGAGGTACTCAGGGGAAGACGAGCACCTGCGAGCTCCTTGCATTCAGAACCTGCTTCAGCGAGGTCTTATGTTACATGAAGACACACCTTCAAATACTTGTTGGTCCGTGGCTTCCACTACTCTCATGTGATGGCCTCTAGTTCTTTCATTGGGAAGAAAAAAGGAGCAATCAATCCCTATCTGTTTGTTTTATGCCAGTCCTGTGTCTGTAGACCTGGTATTGTCTCGGCAGTTATACCACAGAGGATTTAATGTCTTGAGGCATTAAGGTAGAAGGCAATAAATTTAGCCAACTGGACAGGGGATTTGAGAAGTATTGCATTAGCTTTTGGGATAGATTTCATTTATTTACACACTTATTCAGGTAAGGGAGGGAAGCTATCTTCCTGCTTCAGAGTATGCCAGAAGAAATGGAAGTGAATAGAGGAGTATCCAGGGGGAAGGGAGATTATAAGGTGTTCAAGTGTGACACAAACACGTCTGCCTAAATCAGGTACGTGTCAGGCTCACATACACACACACACAGATGCATGGGCAACACGACATCTACAAACACTGTTGTGAGCTGGAGGAAATGAGAAAGAGAAGAGTGTGTTCTGAAACCCAGGCAAGCCGGCTTAGTTGGGCTGGCATTGCTGCATAACAGCTCAAAGAGGGGCAGGAGAGAGAACGACTGTCAGCGCCATACGCTTGTCGGGCCGTGCTGTTCTGCTCTGTCCTGCACTCACCGAGTCCTCCCCTTCTGCACGTCTCGCTTTACGCACATGCGCCTTTCCCACATGGTTTTCCTCACCCCACCTGTAATGGCATCTGAACTACAAGGCAGGGGAGGCAATCGCACAGTCTGTGCGCGATGAGTTAGGGAAACCTCCAGTGCCGGGCCAGGGCTGCTGGTCAGAGCTAGTGGCACCCCCAGAGCCAGGCAGGAGGAGAGACAAAGTGAAGGGTGAACCCGTGCTGTTGCAGCAGCAGCCTGCCTACAGACTATCCTCAAACCATGGCCCTGAATCAGAGTCCAGCCACCACAATTCCTGTCAAGTGTTCCGGGCTGGAAATATGGGAGAAGAAGAGAAGCAGAGAAGACTTTGCCTTGTTTCTAGCGAGAAACTCCATGGCAGTTTCTAGGAAGCTCTTGCACACATCTTCCCAGCCACAGCACCCAGCTGAGCAAGGTGCCAAACTGAGCTCTTGCTGTTCCTTTATCCCTTGATTTCCTCTTATTCTCTCATTGTCTGGGGATGTGAACCACAGGGCCTCCCTACTTTGATGTGCAGGCTGTCTCTTCTTGGTAACAGACCTTTTTGTTCCCTTTCCTTTTCTCTTTTCCTTGTACTCTGCTCCAATCTAAATTTTTCAGGTTGAATTACTTCTCTCTTTTTCACGAGAGCTGCATATACCTGATCAGGTGAGGTGATATGCTACAGGAGAGTCTGGCACCCTGCCTCTTGTGAGCTGTCTTGCCTGGACAGCCACCTGGCTGAGAGAATTCTCATTTTTAAGTTTCAAGAGACCATTCATTTTGGTTCTGCTCCATGTGGAGTTATCCACTCCGCTCTGGCATTAAAGATCAGGTGGGGTTTTCCTTGCTAAAACGACTTACTCTCATGTAGCTCTAGGCAGCAGAAAGAGATTCTGTGTCTATAATATGATTTCTTCATTCCAGAACCAGAGGAAAACTAAGTTTCTCACAGCACACTGTGCCCTAAGCATCTCCCTGAGCCTTAGGCAGACGGATGCTGTGGCTTTCTAATGTGACTTTTTTTGGGAGTTATTTTGCTTCACACACAACTCTGCAACACGGTCCAAATCTTTCTAGAGAGCCTCAATAGCTAGCACATACTATGGTGAAGAAGTTAAGAGTGGCCACCATGTTATTTATTTTTTTACAAGTATTTTCCTCACCAGAAAGTAAGGGAACACTTCCTTCCCTAAGAAACAAGGAATGCTTGAACATTGTTCATGCAGCAAGGGTAACATGAACTAGACTTCAAGGATACTTTCCTATCTACTACTTTCCTATCTCACTCCCACTTGGCCCCAGCATTTCCCAAGAGGAAGGGCTGGCAGAAAATTCTGTCTGCTCCCTTGAGTTTGACTTAATTTCAAAAGTCTGGACAGCAAAAGTCTGAATCAACCATAGTTGTCATATCCTCACCTTTCCTGTTTCCTAACAGAATAACCCATGGGCTGGGTCAGGCAGTGCTGGAGGGCAAAAGCAAAGTAGAAAATAGTATTTCCTGCTCTGAACATACCTCTGTCATGTAGTGGAGCTATTTTATCTTCAGCTGTTCAAACGACACTGTTAGACCAGAAAGACGTAACCCCTGTGTGCAACGAGCCAAGGACACCCGGGATTTAACTGCGCAATGCAAAGCCAACTTCATTCCCCCGCTTCTGTCCTGGCTTGTTCACACAGAGGTCAAGCACTGGGTTTGGCTCTTACGTTTAATACTTAGTTACTACCTTTTATCATCATAGAATGGGGAAATTCTTCCCACTCCTCCTGCCTCTTCTTCTTCTTCCTGCAGCCCGTGCTCTCCACCTTGCTCCTACTTCTTCCCTGTATCTGCATGTTCTTTCTGCCTCTCCCCTTTTTTCCTTCCTTGAAGCACTCCCAATAGCTAAGTGTCGTTAAGTTTTCCAGTTTCACCTTCTTCTTTGTTCTGTCCTTTCAAAGGACAGAAGCTAACACTGATATTTCTGTGTGTGGTGTCACCACTAGTGTTCAGAGTGAACATGTGTTACAGAACCGTGGGACGAGGCCAGTTTCTGTATTATCAGTTCAGGCTGCCTGCAGAGCCATTGCACAGGGTTGCACCCGTAAGGCTTTCTTTACCACCATGAGGAATTGAAATTTCCTTTAAAACCAGATAAAATATAGCTTCTGCTTCTTAGTATATGACTTGAGCTACCACAGTACTGGGCCAAGAATCTGATCACACTACTGAAAACGATTAGCCGCCCTCCGACCACGTGAAAATGCTGCTAAGTGAAAGTAGCTCTCAGCTTTGCTCTGGGACCCTCTGAAGTCGGAGGTTTCTAAAGGATGCCTGAAGGGTTTGAAAATCAGGTACCTTCTAGAGCACGTCCCTGTTCTGGGAGATTTTGGAGCTGGAGAAAATCTGGAAGATCTATTGATGATGCAGCTTTTGATGGAGAAGTGGGCAAATGGCTCTTGGGGCGGGAGGAGGGCAGAAGCTGTTAACTGGGGAATGCGCCGGGAGCACTGGAGTGGGAATGAGAGAGGGAGGAGCAGGGTGCGTGCGGGGAGTTACTGCGCTGTCTGAATGGAGCTCGTTTCTTGCTGTAATCAGAGGGACGGCCTCCCACAGCCTCCCAGTACCGAGAGGCACTTCACCTTCCTGTCCCTGCTGAAGCAAGGTGCTCAACAGTAGAAACTACTTACCTGATAACTGCTGCACTGAAGGCTGGTCATGTGTGCTTAACAACTGTGCCTGAATGGTTTCTACTACCCTCTTAAAACGACGGCTTGGACCTGTGAGGAGAGAAGAGGCACGAACGGCTGTAAGAGGAGCGGGAGGTGAATCCTCACGCACCCCAGGCTGGAGGGGAAGGATCACAAGCACCTTCCCTTCCGTCTTGTCCCCAGGAATGTACCGACAGCGCTGCTGTCCTTCAGCCGGAGGCACGGCTTTGAAGAACTGTCCTGCAGTGCCCACACTAACAGGGACTGCAGCATGCTGGACTTAACAGGAGGAAGGATGGCTTCTGGGCTCCTTTTCTAAAGACCGAAAAGGTGGTGGTGGTTTTTGTTTTTCTTTTGTGATTGTTTGTTTTAACCCCACGGGGGGCATGAGGCCACCCAGAAGCAAAGGGTGAGGTTTCTGTCTGAAGGAAGTCACCAGTGGCCTCACAGTGCCCGGCTGAGACCCTGAGACCTTCGAGGGAAACGAGGAGATGGTACAGGGAGATACGTCAAATCTGACGCACAGAGCAGCCATCTGAGCACTAATCATGGTGGTGGCAACTTCGCCTCTTTTTCCCTCCCAGCATTTCCATCACCACCAACACCATTTTTATTCCTGATGTCCTCCTTGTCCCTGTCTGAATTTTCCCCCAAGGCTAAGGCAGCTAGATTCTTTCTCCCAGCAGAGCTCACTTTGCAGGCCTCTGCATCAGCAAGGACAAAGCCAGCTTGCATCCTTCTTACAGCTTCGCCGTGGTTACCTGATAAGAGTGTGAAAGTGACAGAATAGATCCCGTTTTCCTTCTGTGCCTCTCCCCCTTCTGTGTATGTTATGTCCACCTGGAACTTCACTGGCTTCTGGAAGACAGCGGGACCTCCTGTGGACTTATATTCTGCACGGAAACTTGTCTGTGAGATGACACTGTGACTGAGGCTTGGAATCTGAAACAGGGAGGTAGAAGGAGAGAGTAGGACAGAGCACAAAGGCAATAAAATTGCAAAATTCGATTTAGAAGAGCAAACAAGATTGGCTGGATTTGCTTCTGGAGTTGGATTTGTAACATAAAGTGTTCTCATGAAATCACTGCAAGTACAGGTTGCTTGGCACTGTAGAAGAATGCACTGCTCCTTACGGACTGACCTAAATTTAAAGGTTGAACATTGGTGGAATACCCAGCACGCTCAGACACTTACACATATTGCACAACTTCACGCACTCAGTCTTTCTTTTCCCACTCATCTAGCAGTCTGGAGAAACTCCTCTTGCTGAGTGAAAACTGATATTAAGGGAGGGGGCAGAAAAGTCAGTGGGACATAGGATTGCACATAAAAAACCACCCGTGTAGCTTGGTCTGCTCTCATAGCTGATCCCGTTTTGAGATTCAAGAGACCTTCTGAATCACAAATCAGTACATCCCACCTCAGCCTACACACGTGGGGTGTGCACAGGATCCCCAATACAGACATTAGTGCACGCTATGGTGCAATATAAAGCCTGAAGCACAGATAAATCCATAAAACTAATATAGTAATGCGGCTGCTTCAAATCAATCTGAGATGGATATCAGAGTCCGATGTATGCTATTGTTCTGCACTTGCCCCTTGTATGCCTGTACAGTTACAAGGATTGCAGCTGTTTTTGGAAGAAATTCATTACAGAATCATAAAGACAAAAGAAAAGTACAGTATTTTGGGAAAACAATATCAATTCCACAAATAAGAACTTAAGTCTCCTCTTTATTGAAAAAAGGCTAATTATGTTGTCAACTACCTTGAATTGAAAAATCTCTCAAATTAACTTTACGTGCTGACTTTTCTTCATTGGTATTTCTAGGTAGTGAGAATAAGGACTGCCTACCGAAAAAAATTACTTTTCCCTCTGCCTTCCTAGACTGTAAATAAACCGTATCTGCAACAACTAACACTCCTGGTCACAGGAGGAAATTACCCTTCTTTCTGCCACACAGCATTGAAGAGATTTAAAGCAACAAACGCAAATGTGAGACGGGATTTCTGGCTGACTGGTGCAGGGCATACTCAGCGAAGGGAGACCCAATCTGATGCCCAGGTGGTGGCTCTAAATTTAAGTTTGGCCAAGCAGCGGATCACTGTTGTGACTCTGCACCAGTGGAGTGCTCTGACAAGTGCCAGCAACCTGGAGACCCTGCCAAAGCATCTGAAATCTTTTCTCACCTTAGAGATTATAGTCAGAAATTCAGAGTGAGTCCAGCAGAGGCCCGAATTAACAGGTTGCGTAAATTAAATCTGCAGAGGGTGCATCTGAAGGAGCAGAGACCCTGCCCAGGAACATATGGCACAGGGAGCCGGGAAGTGACCCATGGGCAATGTCTCCGGGAGGCAACTGGGGTGACTTACCGAGAGGAAAGCGTGGACGATGTCAGCCTTAATGGAGCTTAGTGGTTTGTCCTTAATGACCACAAAAATCTGTTCTTCTTTCTCCAAGTTGATGAAGTTACCGAACCAGGATTTTTTGGCAAGCCTGGCGTGATGAAAAGAAAGGGATAGTTTAGAATATTGACTGTCCCATTCATTAGTCCCGCTCAGGGTGTCTATATAATGAGTGAACTCATTACGAGGCCATCCGACAAAGGGATGAATTTTCAGCACTAAGAGAGAAGTTATCAACACCAGCAAAACACAGTAAGGCTTTCCACTGACAGCAGGCCAACTTCACAGTTCCTTTCAGCATTACATGGTGGTTTCATCGTAAAATGTATTATTTGCTCTGTTTTTCCACACACTGCTCGTATCAGCAAGTGTTTGATTTTGCTTATTGTTTCACCATCTCAATGCACTTTGTCGACATTCCCCTTCAACTGGCTGAAGGAAAAATGCAGGGAGATGGATGTTATTGGCAGGCACTACCCCAGAATCTGAAGGTAGCACCTACGACAGGTGTGGTTTTGAGGCTAGCAAAGACGCTGCCAGACATGAGATACAGCCGAAGAACTGCTAAGGGACTAACCTAAACCCTGGCAAAATTCCACTGAAATCAGCTGTATTCTAGCAGGGAAGAATTTAACATGGAAAGACCTGCCACCAAGAGACAGCCCTTTTTTTACCTCCACAGGATACTTTATAGTGCTGTGACAAGTGCAGTTTGCAGGATGGCAAGCAATAGGTTTTCACTTGTTTTGGGGGACGCTCACCACTCAGAGGAAGAACACAACCTCTCCAGATAAGGAGAGCCATCTGCAAAAAGGATTACTCCACCTCGGCTTTCCAGCAAAGCAACAAACAGCTGGAGAGAGTCACTAGAAGATTCGCTTTCTATGGCAAAAACTCAGACTGAGGCAGAATGAGAAAGGCCAGAGACTAGGAGGGAGAGGAGCGAACTAGGAGGCTAATTTGAAGTCTAGACATTCAGGATAAAGAACAAAGCTTGACCTCAGCCGCATCCAGCAATTCGCACTCATTTCCCACCCCAGCGTGCTCCAAGAAGCCCACAACCGTCATCTCGCTGCCCATTTTACGGCCTCAGTAGGAAGACCACAACTGGAAGACTTCTCAGCTATGCACATAATCATTCGCCTCTGCTTAACTGCCAGCAACCCAAAACAGGAGTACGGAAAAATTCATTTGCCGTTTGGTAAACCAGTGCCCCCCACTCAATTAAAGCGGGCTGGAAAACCATCACTCCCTCAAATATTCATAGGCAGGCTGTAACTAAGCCAGCGAGCCAGAGATTAGCATAGGGAGCAGTAAAGAGAAAAGGTCTCTCATTTAAACGGGTCGTTAAGGAGCCAGGGTTAGAGTGTGAAAGGAAATTACATACTAATTAGCTCATGTGTCTCGCACACACCATAACAACTGCGCAAGCCCCTGGAGAGCTGGGGCAATACCTCCCTGCACGGTCTATGCTCATTAGTAAATTAGCACCCCGCTCTCCATCTGAAGCGGCTGCTTGGGCCAGGCTTGCACGTCTCACAGCCCGAACAGGGTGGCTTATACGGACTCCCAGGGTCCAGCGTGTAGGACACACGGAAAGTGGGCCTGGAAGAAGTGTGCATATTTAACCGTAGGCCTGCCGTGTTAAAATACAGCTTTTTGGTTTTGTATTGTCATCAACGATTTTGTTGGCCCTTCCTTTACAGGTCTGTTAACAAGGAGAGGTTAAAAGGGCCCCAGAACAGAGGGAAGTTTTCTCCTGTTCAGCTCGGAAACTTGGTCTGGAGTCTCCGGAGCCCAGCTGGGCTCTTTTCTTCGGCAAGGTTATTACCAGTAACACCTACTCCAGCTTGTGCATCTCTGGAATTCACAAAGTAATTTTGCTGGTGTTGTATAAAGACAGAACAGATGCCAGTGGCCTCTCCTGTGTCTGGAATGGATAGAATCAAGATGCAGCACACATGCACTGGCTTTTCTCCCTCAAATCAGCAGAAACAGCTGAAATACACCTGTGGAAGAAGCCCACTGAAAAAGAGGGGGCAGCTTTGGAGTACAACGACCCAATAAAGGTTTCCCTCCTCTTAAAGGGTGTTAAGTGCTACTAACTTGGCTTAAAATAAGCATGAATCAAGGATGCTCAGCACCCTGAATGAGACACTCTAGCATCTCACAACATCAGGCTGTAAGCAGGAAAATGTACTTAAAATTAACGATCTTCTCTTGTCAAGGCCAACCTCCTAAGCAGGAGGGAGACTCATATGTGAGGGAGGCTGGGTGTGTAGATTACTCTAGGGAATCTAATCAGGTGTCCAGTTGATGAAAAAGCAAATATATTAGCCTAAGAACGGAGGCTGGTGCTTTATTCACGCTGAATTTCTCACCACTATAATGTTGTTCCTGTTCCTACTTTTGGAACGTGTGACCACCCTCCGGAGAGCCTCACTGCCTGCCCTGCCTGGCCCTGGACGCAGGGATTGGTAACTGCAGAGGTTGACACAAATAACAGCATTTCCGCTCAAGCAACCGGAGCCTTGCAGGTTGAAAGCAGCTGGAACTATGTCTCTTTAAATGTCATCTGTAACATATTTTCTAGGACTTTTTCATGGGAGAAAGAATAGCATTACCAGAGGTGTCAAAGGGTATAACCTAATCATCAGGTCTGTTAAATGAACGGCAGTCACTGCTGCACCAGAGCAAGGACAGGCATTTATCGCTCAACCCGTGAGGTCAATGCAGCTCTTGATAAGGGTATCTTATTTCTTACAGAAAGGAAGAATACAGAAAAAATAAGACGTGTGGAAGTGGGCACTGAGCAACAAGACATCTATCGTTAAAATATAATGCAGTTCATTATTTTTTACGACTTTTATTATGTTTACTGCAGGGTGCAGCCCAATTGAACTCATTAATTTGGCAATTATGCAGGAAAAGAAAAAAAAGGGCCTTGGGCTTTGACTTGCATCCAAACTGCCTCAAATGACAGGCACTACTTCTCTATACCAGCTTTTAAAGAGTGAGTGGGAAGCAGAGAAGGTAATAAACTAACAGGAAAACTTCCGGGAATGGAGAGGAGAGGAGAGGAGAGGAGAGGAGATTTAATTCTGAAGGTCTTCTGCTTTAACGAGCTCAACATTTGAGATGAGAGCATCACACATTTCTTGGGTAAGGATGCATGCGTGTAATGAAATTTTCTCATGCCTCTCTATTAGCAAATGCTCCAAAGTGTTGAAAACACTATTTATTACATTCTTCTCCCTGGATTTCTTTTACTAACCTTTGCTATTCCCTACTTCTCCCTCTCCTGAAGTCTTTATCCCTCTCCACTCTGCAGCATTAGATACAGAGAGCCCATCCTACACATGGTAAATGCCAGGTCTGGGCAAAGTTGTTAAGGCAGTACCATTGTCACCAATTACAAAACTTCGGGCCCCAAACTTCCATCTATGACTCATGAATATTTCACGCAAGTTCCTTGACAAGAGGCCAAATTGCCTTGGTTGGCAGGGGAAGTCTATGGGCACTGGGTGCACAAACACAAGCTGTGAAAATAAAAAGGAATAATTTGGCATCTGTTGCATATATCAGGAAGCGTTTGGAGCAGCACTCTCTGGCAGGGACTTCCAAACCTGCCATGCAGTGACGCACATTTGTGCAGTGAAACGGCTGAAATGTACAACTGACTTTTAGGAATGAGTCTGGTGAATATGAAACAGCTTCTGCATGTCGTGGTGCTGCTGCCTAGAATTAACACTGCATTTACTATCGCAGCTAAAGACTCCTCTGAATTATCTTAGCAGAGGCTTCTCGATGTTATCCTGAGGATGCAAACTCTCCTGAACTGAGAAGAAGACTTTATAGCGCATACTTAGTGCCAGTGTAAGGCATCAATTATCCTCTCCACTCCCCAAGAGTGATCCACTTGACAACCAAATGAAAGAACAGAGAAGGAACACGTTACAAACCTTGTAAAATCAGCAAGCTGTGAGCAAGTGAAGGGGTTACTGGGAAACTCATCACCTGTTGACCCCACTACCATTACTGAGGTATAGATTTGATCCAGGATCCTTGAGCAGGAGAACCATGTCACATCTCTGTCCTACTGTAACAGGTTACAGTCAGATTCTGATCCAGGACAGGACTATGTCAGCCTATGACACTCAGGCAAGGAAATGGCATTGGTATGTGGTGGGAAAAATGTAGCGCACTGGCAAATTACTTACTCTGGGGATGATTCCGGGGTTAAATTAGACATCTCCTCTGGTGTAGGTACTGCCCATGCACGCACAGCCAAAGGGAGGGAGGGAGAAAAAAGAAAGAGGATTCAGTACACCTTCTGTTTTCTGCTCGCATACCAGTGAAACAATTCTGGCATTACGTCCCCTTGCATTTGCCCACTGCCTCTGCAGACTAGTTCTGACATCTGAACATTGGCCATATGTCGCTAGATCGTTGTATAAATGCTGCAGTGTAAGGCTCACCCTACCCTTCCTTAAATCATTAAGGAAGTGGTGGAGCCACCATCCCTGGAGGCATTTAAAAGACGTGTAGATGTGCTGCTTAGTGACACAGTCTAACGGTGGGCCTGGCGGCGCTGGGTTAACAGTTGGACTCTTAAAGGTCTTTCCCAACCTGAATGATTCTTGGATTGTGTAATCTCACACTGGCTTCCATGGTTCCTGGTTAAGACCCAAACATGGTGCCGGTTTACTTTACAATTGCTCCAAAGCCCAGCTGGTTGCAGCTGAGTCACTGCTGCAATTCTCCGTGGTTGTCTGACCATCTCGGAGACAATCTCCTTGACCATCACAGTTCAAAAATTTAACTCTTCTGTGGCTGTAACCCTCCCTTCCCATGGGATCCCATCCCAGCACCCTGTAAAACCCCTGGGTGTTGGGAGAGCTGCTGCTGACATCTGAGGATAATGCAGGTGACTTTGGGTGCCGTTTGCCTGAAGGCAAAAAGCCACCTGGAGCTTGAAGAAATAAATGTTGCATATCTCAACTCTCTGGAGATTCTGAAAAGCGAAATAGGCCAGCAGATATGAAACCACTGATTCTATTAAGGAGATTTTCATATCAATTGCCAAAGGAGGTGAAGAAACCACGAACCAAGATCAAACAGGCTGTGCCTCAGCACGACAGTTTTAGCCTATTGCCCCTGGCTATCATTTCCAGCAGAAGGCTCAGCCTGTGGCTACGGAGGGGCAGCGGAGCACAGCCATCGGGGAAATGGCAGAGCTCTAGGTCCAATGACAAAATGAGCGGAAAAGCTGAAGATAAAATTTTCACGTGTTCTAAAAGCTACAACAGGGGCAGTAAGAGCTGTGCGGCCAGAGCGTGAAGAGGGCTCAGGAGATGCCGTTGGAGCAGCGGAATGGCGGGGCCTGCTTGCATCTGCTTTGGGTTAGGGCCAGCTGGCGCCACCACTCTCATTCTCAATATTCAGTCCTCAGCACGTGAAATCTGCACAGCCACAGGGAGGTATCGACTTGGTGCCGAACGCCCGCCCAAATCAGAACCACCCTGCACGTCTGGGTGAGCACTCACCTTGCAATTTCCTGCGATGGAAGCGAGGAGACCCCAGGAAACTATTCTTGATGGAATTGAGCCGTGTCCTCCATGGCATTCCTCCAATGCTGGGGCTGGATGGTGGTGTTGGGTTGGGTGTGCCTGCTGGGCTCTCCTTTGGCGTATGGACAGGTGTCCCCTTGGGGGTAGGGAGGGGACTTCCCCTTGGAGAGGGGTGAGGGGTGACCTGTATGATGGGGATAGATTTGGTGCTCGGGTCAGTACTAGAAGGGAGCAACCTAACAGGAGACATAGGGTTGGTCTGCACTTTAGGAACGGCCAGCTGCGGGTTAAAGCCGGCGGCAGGCGAGCGGCCCTGAGCGTTCTGCACAGGGCTGTTCTGGGAAGAAGGGGCGCTGGTATTGCTGGTGGGGAGTGGGTTGGATTTAGTAGACTGGAGTGGTTTTTCGGCCAATTTGCTCTTGGATGGCAAAGTCTGCGTCTTTGGGTTGGGCTGAAGTGCTGGCTTTGGTTGGAGTACATGTCCAGGCCTGGAGGCGTTCCTACAAGCATCAGGGTCCAAGGAGACTTGGGGTCGGGGAGAGAAAGGGAGGTCGGAGGTCTGAGGGGGGATGAAGAACTTTCTGATAGGCTACGAGACAGACGCAGAGTGTCCATGCACATCAAAAACAGTGAAATACGCATAGAGCGGGCGAGCAGAGAAAGGAAAGTCAGAATAAAAACCATCCGAGTCACAAAGATGCACCATGTCACGAGGAGACACAAGAGATGGAGGTGAAGGGGTAGTGGGGAGGAAGGGATTTTGCAAAGAAACGAAAACGAACAAACAAACAAAAAACAAAAAAAAAGACATGCAGTTAGCTGGGAACACAGCATAATCAACAACAGCAGCAGCGGCAGCAGCAAGAACAACAGTGTCATAACAGGCTTCATCATATTAACCAACCACGTGTCAGCAAAGGAAAACAACGGAAAGAAAAGTAAAACAAAGGGAAAGTATAAAAAAACCAAACCAAACCAAAACCCGAACAAAACGAAAGAAAGTAACCAAGAAAAAAAGAAGAGAGAAATGCCATCTCTCTGGGATTGTTCTGATTGCCCTGCAGTGAGAGAAGCACGATGCTGTAGGGAGGGGAGGAAGGGGAAGAAGAACCACTCAAGCCACAGACAAATTGAGATGTGCCAAGAATGGGACCACCTCTTTCCAGCTCTAAGTGCTCATGGGCAAACCCAGCAGAGAGATGAAACTCAGAACGGGTGTGTGATACACACGGAGTGGCAGGCGATACACACAGGGTACTGCACACACCAGTCAGAACCTCTTTCCTTCCTCTTTACCCCGACTCTGGCCAACGCACACCCCGGCTGCAGCCACCCAGCGCAGAGAACGGGGTTGGGAAAGGGAGAGGAAAAGGCAAAAAACCTTCCTCCCCTGGCCTGGAAGGTTCAGCCGCTCAGCGTTCACTTGGAGGCTTCAGAGCTCACACCACCACGAGGGAAAAAGCCACTCGGGTTGGTGCTTGATTTGTAAAGAGCTACAGCAAAAACCAACTTCAGGGAGGCCTGGCAAATTTGGGTGTCTGGGAAGACACGATAAACTTCCCGTCGGACTTTATGTTTCTCCTGCAACATCCCTCATCGCGTGGAAGGACGGCTCGATAATCGGAGTGTCTACCATAAAGTCACAGCAACATTTGCCAGTAAGTCCCAATTCTATGGAGGAGGTGGGGTGAGCCAGTGTTTTCTAAGACACAGTTTAAAAAGAAAAAGACAACCAAAGTTCATAATCCATCGCTGAGTTATCAAAATGGGATTATGAATATTTTCTTTTCCCAAACAACAACATTTACACGTGTTCGAGGCGTTTTGGGAAACCATTCATATGTCAACAGCACACAGCAAGACGCAGACTTGGGAGGATAGAAGCCTTTTAAAGGGATATTAGCGAGCTAAAAATAACATTTCAAACAAAACAAACGTCCTTACAACACACTGCTGTTAACACCTTAAATTACGAATACTGGCAGAATAGTTAAAACAAGAATTGCTACTCAGGATCTTTAGTTTTGGTCTGTAGTCGGGTTCTGATTTCTATCAATCATTACCTATTATCACCATTGTTACTATTATTTTTATTATCATCTGGTTTTAACATCTAAAAGCTGTAATCAAGTACTGTCCAGACATACCATGTACACGTAACCACGCCTCAAATCTCAGTCCCAGGTAGACACACTCGCTAGTGAGTTTACTCCCTGGGTTTGATGGATTAGAACACCGTTGCCATAATTTGTAAGTGCAGAAATGCATTTAAGATTTAATTCCTAAAAACGTCTGCATCAACGTTTTGTAATCGCTTTAAAGAACTTTGGGTTAGGCCACTAAAATTAAAAGAAAATCACTCTATCAAAACATCAGTATTATTATTAGGGTTGTAAAGTTAAACTAAGTGTGCCTTGTTGGTAAATTCTGATCACCAATGAGAAGGGAAGGGGAAAAGCTGAGGAAAGTCGTTAATTTATGGAAGTCAGCAGCTGACCATTACCATTTGCATCTGACACCAACTGCTGATTGCAAATGTTTCCTTGCAGTTTTTGCAGCTTGTATGTATAATGGTTTGAGAAACATATTTGAAGGAAATAAAGTCAAATTTCACTCCCTCTGAAGTCATTAAAGAGTCTGAACAGGCACCCTTAATTACCATGTTTTTACTAATGAAATGAAGAACAAGATTAGGCCTTTATTTCAGCTGGTGCAACGGGGAACACCATTAGCAAGATCTTGTGACCTTTAGGAACTTGTTAGTTGCCGTCGAATTCAGTTCCTCGTAGGACTGAACCTAAGCAGTGTGTACAGCGAAATGTGTATTTTTAAAGTATGTTTTCTGTCAATAATCTAAGGTGCTGTGAGAAGTATAGGGTAGGACATTTAAAATAATACACAGCTTTTGCTTTTAAGTCTCAAATTTAACCTGCCTTAATAATATTACGATCTGCTGAAAATGCCATTTGGTTGCTTTGAAGACTATTTAATTAACTGCTGTTAAGTAATAACGTTAAGATACAGCAGCTACAGAATAGATCTTGTCATCCTTACTCTTTGACACAGTCCTACTGAGACGTCAGAAATTGATCCCAAGAGATCAATTAATGAGATCACGACTTAGGTTTGCTGTGCTGGATGCTTACATTGTGGACAAAACTGTTTCTGTGCTCCTTTTCAGCACACTTTTGCAGCGGCCTAAGAGTTCTCAGACCTCTGCTCTGCTCCACTGACATCCAGGAGTCCCAGGGCAGAGACAAGGAAACGGAGCTTCACTGGTTCCTGGCACATCAAAGATGCAGAGGAGACCACCAACTCATTTATGCCAATGGCAAAACAATTGATGGGAACCCCAAAAACATTTCAGAAGATAGCTTTAGTAACCTAGGAACTTACACCCAGTGGCGTGTCTTTAAGCATAAGAATTACACACGGTATGCGCTGCTGTTGCCACAGCCCTGCAGACTTCTCGATGAGGTCTACACTGTCGTAAGGACTGCGGTCCTGAAGTGACTAAGCTGACCTTGTCAGACAGC
>NW_009722351.1:53342-54750 GCF_000703405.1 Apaloderma vittatum | reverse complement strand
GAATACTCACTCTTATCCCTAAAGAAGCTACCAAGGAGAGGGAAGCCTCTGTCATTGCACTCAGAACCTGTAATAACTTTGCAACAGATGTACTATCAAGCATGTCTTGTACTAGCTGAGTATTGGTAGTTTACTGTATACTGAATAAGGGCATGTGAATGCACCTTATTTACAGGGGTTTGAGTGTTCTTTTCTCATTTTAATTAATCAACTTTTTAGTTGCCTTTTCAATTTCCTAGCCCTCAAATGTATACAATTTATTTTCTCTGAGTTTTGAATATGAAGTATCTGAAGCAAACAGATCAAGCTGGTTTGGTGCCCTGCTGGGACCTGACTGAAAGTAGCTCTGAAATGATCCCTGATATTCGGTCTGACACCCCTCCGCATACAGACCTTGGCTGGATATGGCCAGCCTTTAGTCATAGCAACATTATTCTACGTGCTCATGAGACTGAAAAAGGGCAGGGGCACACTGAGACAGTGCAGGAACGTGTACGAGAAACTCCCTGCTTGCATTTGTAAATAACATTTCCCTCACCACCCCTGACAACTTACAGGCTGCCAAGGAAAAACAAAGCATCCCAGCTAAAGAGCCACAGCTCTGCGGCAACAGCTGTCGAAAAGCATCAAGCATGTGTGAGTGAACTGGACCAACAGATCTTGAAGCAGCTCCACTTACCCTTGGACTGCTGAGAGGACTGGTGGAGAGCCCAGACGACGCTCCGCTGATTGACCGAGACCTGAATGGACACAACAAGGAAAAGAGCCCTCAGAAAACTTGGCCAAGCAAGACCCCCGAACACCAGCCACCACAGGCACAGGCATGAAGTGAGGAGGAGGAGGGAGGCTGTCACTGGAGAAGCACATGACTCTTCCCTTTCGCTACTGTCACGTTTGTCAGCTGTCCCACCCTCAAAACAAAGAAATGCCGTTGCTCAGGGACGATACTATAATCCCTTCTCATCAAGGGAGTTGCTACCTTCTTTTTGGTCATCAAGCACATGGAAGCTTCTAAGTCTGACCTGAGTAAGCTGAATTCGAAAAGGCACACCATCGCGATGGAAGCTCACACGGGCGTAACCCTTTCCAGTTTCTCACTGATGGATTTCACGTCTCTGCTCTCCAGTAAGATCTCCTGCCGTTGCATTAAACAAGCCAGCTCTTCCCTCTGGATAACCAGTTCTGCTGTTGCTGCTGACCTTACTAATATCAAGATAAGAGCCCAAATGTTCTCAGAAAGAAGCCAGTCAAGGGAGAATAAACTGTCCCTCTATTTGCTGACAAGGTCACCTACACTGTAACGCCCTCATGCTCTCCAGCAAAGGCCACCTACGAAAAATGTCAGCTGCAGGCAACAGAACGCACAAACGGGCTGTGCTCAATGTGCTGAAAGGGGAGGCAGGCTAAA
>NW_009722351.1:0-53325 GCF_000703405.1 Apaloderma vittatum | reverse complement strand
CCCTCCTCCAGGCAACTGTAAATGAGTAAGCCCCAGAGGCAGCTGCTTTCTATCTGTTCTCAACAGAAAATTGTCTTGAAGACTGAAGCATCTTAGAGGAGAGGACTTGGTTAAGAACCTAGTCGTTCAACAACCGCTGTGCAACATGTCAATACAGCAAATCTATCGATGTTTCACCTACAGTAAGAGCCACGAAAGCACTCCTGTGCCTTCAGGCCACAAACATGAAAAGGTAAAACCCTGTAGATGCTTGGAAAAAGAGTACATGTGTGTGTGTATATGTGTCTATGTGTGTGTATATTTAAGATTTATATAGGTCAGAGAGTTAATGTCAGCTTATATACCAGAGAACATGAAAACAAATTCAGACCATAAACTGTCTCAGTATGCTCTCTTCTACTGTTACAGAAGAATAAAACAAAAAGATCAGTCTCTAAGTAGTCTCCTGGACATACATTACTAAATAAATTTGAGTAGCAGAACTAGCAAAAAAAATATGTGAACTGCATCAGAGGAAATGCTTCCAAGGAAAGAGTAAGCTACAGCTGAACACAATGGCAGTTCCTGTTCCCTGTGCATCGCCTGCGGGAACTACTCACTGACGGTTTTCTTTGTCTTTCATTGCAGTTTGTCCACCACAGTTAGTAGGTGAAACCCAGCAGCCCAGTCTCAACATGTTTTTCTGCCAGATCAAATCTAAATATGCCCCAGGAAAACCTGGGGAACTCATTCTGTACAGAAACTCCCCATTTACATTTTCCCTTGTACCCAGCTGCAGTCTGCCCATCCGAGTGCAGCAGCCAAACCCCAGAAAACTCAGTCTCGGTATGCTTCTACACTAGATGAAATCTAAATTTGTACCACTGAGATCTGGGGCACCCATCAAGGTTTATGCCAAGTAATTTTAAGGGGAGAACCGTCTGCTCCACTTTCGAAAGGTTATTTTATGCGCCTCTCCTATAACTGAAGTAGCTGACTGCAACACAGATGCATCGCGCATATGGGAAGTCCATTTAATTAAAATCTTCCTTTTATGAGTCTTCACAAAAAGCTTCTAAACCATAAATTACAAGAGGAGCTTATAGATTATCTTCGGCAAAGGTGGAAAGCATTTAGGTGCCCAGAGATGCAATTTAACACCTACTTAGGAGTTAAACTCCCACTAGGAGATGTTCCCGCCATGTTGGGAAAGTCCTCTCTGACACTCACCTGAATTCCAGGCCACGTGATAAAAACTTTCAATTTACTATCTCCTTTTTGCCAACCAGGTGTTTCCAACAGTCCTGAATTCTCCCCTCCCAACCCCTTGCTTATTTTTTTTTTCTTTCTTTTTGACCAAAACCAAACACGCGCACGGAGGGCAAAACAGGGCATGCCCCACCTCCCAACTCCCAGCTCGTTATGGGAAGCAACATTTGAAAAAGAGGTGTTGTGTACTGTGTTCTCATCCAGCCTAGGAGCCTGAGGTAGGGGACAGAAGAGAGAGTCAGTGTGAAATCCTTCTGGAAATGCATTCAGCGTCCGCACGATTGCTAGCGAACAAGCTTGATTGCTGCCACAGATTTACATGCAAAATGTGTTAAGAAGGAAAGTAAGCCCTAGAGCAAGGTTTAGTTTGTCCACACTGGAAATCGTATATAGGAGCAGTGGAAAGAAATCGAAAGGATCTGCAGTTAATTGTAAATGTTGGGGTGAAAGGAGACCTGTCCATTTTTGAAACTTTTCCTCTATACCAGAGAGCACTGGTATGGGATACGACACTCAGGCTGAGGAGAACTTCCTTGCATCTTCTTCAATTTAATAAATCTCCTGCAATTTACCTCTACAAATGGGACACAGTTCCCAAGCTGGCTCTAAAAACTCAGTACAGTGGCAGGTTCTATACTCCAGTGCAAATATGCCAACAAGCAATGACAGATTTGTCCCTCCCATCAAGACCATCTTAGCTGGGAAATGCTAGAATAAAATTTTTCTTTAAAAAAACAAACCCACACCACATGCACTGCTCCTGTATCTCACAGTCAGGTGGACAGAACCGGGACAGGGCCAAAAGAAAGTAACGAAAATGCTGCATTAAGCTGAAATGCTGTAATGAAAGAACAGAGAGAATTTACATTTTTATCCCTCTCACCAGAAAATGAAAGTCTGAGGCCCTTCAGGTGGCACATTAGTATGGCAGAGCCTGGGTGATCTTGTGAGTGGAAAGAGGAGAAAAATATGACATTATCTTATCTCTGTGGCTATGAACTAAGTTTATTTACTGGGAAACAACTATTAGTGAGTAACCTCCTATGTCTCTGCAGGCATTATATGTCATTGGAAGTACTAAATCTGTAATTATTCCAATAACTGAATACTAAACACTAAAATCTAGGAAAGTACGACCATTGTGTGCGAGTCCTTCAGCTGTTTTGCACTGCTGTGCACTTGGGCACTAACTCAATGGAAGCCACCAAAAAGTTGTTGCAAATACAAGCAGAAAAGTTAACGCTGTTGCTCAGATAAAGAGCGTTCCCTCAAACACAACTGCCAGATTTCAGAGACCCAAGAAGAGATGGATGAGACTCTTTAGTCCCTTCCAAAGTGACATAATTTTTTTGTCAAGCCTGGAGGGAAGAATTGAAAAAAAAGCAACGTAAAGGAGCTAGAGGCAAGGCTGAGGAAGGGGAGATGCAGAGGGCACTGAGACCATCGCAGGCTGTTCCTCCCATCTCAGAGACGGGCAACGATCCGGAGACGCCTGAGCTATGAAAGAAAGAGGCCAAGGACTCAAACAAAATGCGCACACGTGGGCTCTAACTTGTAGACATGATGATTTTACACCTTCTTCAATCTATTCAATACTTCAAAGTATCAAGGTTAAAAGGTCCTTTGTTTTAAAGTAATTTTTCACTCATTTTAGCCAGCTGCTGTCAAAGGGGAAGCCTTGCGAGCCCCAACTCACGTTTGACCAGAGAATTGCAGGATTTCTGGAGAGCTGTGCAAGGCAAAGGGCTGATGCCTCACACTGCTGAGGTGCAGGCAGAGAGAAAAAACAAGAAGGAAAAGAGCAGCTGACCGGGTAACTGCACAGGTACAGCCCTTCACTCCGATTAATTTTCAAATGCTTTAAGTTTAAAGTCTTCATGGCCAGCACTCCACATTTGGGTCAGATTCGGCCTTTGTCTCTTCTTTGAACAACCCACCTCAAGGAAATTTTTCTCAGCATCAAAGGGGAATTTGGCACCTTGTTGCAGTCCCAGCAGAACTTGCTCTCATAGCACAGTTTTACCAGGAGGCTGGATGCAGCCTCTTAGCTGGCCAGGCTGGAGCCATGCATCCAAGAAGGGGAGTCTGCGGCATGCATGCAGCGTGCAGTAACGCATCACACTTGTGTCCCTGGGTGAAATGCCTTAGAAATTTCGCATTTATTTAATTCAGAACGTGTCATTTTGAAAGTCAAAATATCCGGCCAACCTCTTCTTTGCTTCAAGCAGAAACTGGGTGGAATTTGATGCTTCTCTTTGCTTGCTGGCTCAAATAAACCCAAATTAATTCTAAAGCATTATTTCAGGGTATAAGACCCCTGAAAATGATCTAAATGAATATGTGATAGGTGAGCAGTCAGGCATTGTGTTACAGCATTTCATCACTACTACTCTTGGGTGTCCAAAAGATACAAACTGGGCTTCCGTGTCCCCTGATCTAGGGAAAATAAATAGAATACCTTCGATGCTCCACTCTCTTATAGTCCCAGCTGTGCAGACAATACTAACCCTGAGAGCTCTGCCTGGGAACGCTTATCTTAGGGCAGAAGGTCTACTCGGGGTAGTAACCGCTTGTAAGACGAAGCCTGACAAAGAGTAAAGAGGAAGGACCGCAGGTGTTGGGAACACACCTCTTCTTCCTTTCAGCCCACACAAAGGGTGATGTAGAGCAGCACCACCTTCCTTAATTGGCCAATTATACTAAAGTTCCATTTATAAATGCTTTAGAAAGAATTAATAAATAGTAAAGCATGCTGCAAACATGAGAAGTAAATGTTATTGGTGCTAATTAGCTTTCTCAATATGCACCCTCGAACAAGCGTTTGCTGTAGTCCGTAGTGATCTATTAGAGTGTTTTTATTAAAGAATGTCTTAATATTCTCCTTCTGTTGAGTATTTATAAATGGAACTTTAATTTGAAGCGTGACTGCATTCCTAGTTGTACCTATATCCTCTTTATTGAAAATAAAGAGCTTTGAAGATATATCTGTCTCTAGGGCCATCTGTTCACCTCTTAAGAAAACATATACTATAAAGAGAGGGAATACCCAACATTTTTTAATAACATGGATGGGAGTCAGCTTCATCTTAAAAAAAAAGAAGAAGAAAAAGATAAATTGGGATCAAAATTAACTGGAGGGTACCAAACAGACAGAAAAAGCACGAAACAGAGCAGAATGTTTCATTCTCAGAAGGTGTCCCAGTACCTGCAGTGTCTGAGAACGGTTCTCTGTGCCCACAGAGACTGATACATGGAGACAAACAAGAGGACAAAAAAGAACCCCGAAGTAAATCATAAGGAGTGTGACTCCAACAGAAAATCACACAAAACACACACAAAAGCACCAAAAATGCTTCTTCCCACATCTCTCTCTCCCTCTCTCCCTGCTGGAAAGCCTCACTCACTGAGTATCGTCAGCCTGCGTTGGGTTGGTAAAGTGCAAATGAAAAGTTTCTCTACAAGATACAACAGGTCCCGCAACAGGAATAATCCAAAACTAGAGCTTACCCCAACGGATCAGCACTCGCCATCCTCGGAAAGGGAAAATGAAGAGAGAGGGAGAGAGAGAGAAAGAAAGAGAGAGGGATGTGGAGGCAGGTGGAGAGAAGAGTAGGAAAAGCAGAGTGAAATACTGTTCAGAGAACGGACTGGTCATAAATACTGCCACCTGTGCCTACGTCTTCAGGGACCAGGAACACCAGGGGGACAGGTTCAGTTACCAGAAAACAACTTTTGTCCCGCTCACAATATTGCAGACCCATCCAACTTTGGTACTCAGGAATATGGAGAGGGACACACTTAAGGCTGTAAAAGAAAAATAATAAAAATTCCCCGCCAAATCCCAATTCGAGCAGTCAGCAGTCAGCAGAGCAACGGGGTCCATACTTGGTGCTGCATTTCTTTTCTGCCTCGTATGCAAGGCACGGTTAGATCAGACCGTTATCAAAGAAATTGTTCTTTTTGTCCCCAGTTTGCTCAGCGTAGTGTCCCTCTGTCCCCCAAGCTGGCCTGGTAAGAAGGACTTTTTTTTTTTGGCCATGAATGAACTGTGAAACGTATTGGTTATTAAAGCATGCATTTCTGAGCCAGCTTGGGAGCCCAGGGTACAAGATTGTAGCTCAAGCTGTGAATCTGCTTTGATACTGGCTTATTAGTCATGATGGTCTTACAGTCAGGAATTCAGCTCAGCTAGAACATACCAGCTCAGCAACCCGGCACTTATCTCTGTGGATGCCATCTCGTGCTCCAGGATCTCATTTTTCATTTAAAATATATTCAGTCTCTGGGTCTTAAAGGTTGCAAAGAAAATCTTTCGAATGTGAATGGAGAATAAATCAACGCTGTGCTGAAAAGAGTCTGAAACAGCAGCTCTAAGAGCAGGATGGATCTCTGGCATGCTGACTTTGAAGCCTAGCGACAATCAAAAACTTTGGCGTTCTTAATTTTTCACTACCAACCAAAGCATTCAAAACCGAAAAGAATCGTCAGGTTATGAAGTTTCCAGGCGTGCAGGTAAGCAAACTCAGGAAAGCGTCACCACCTTTTTTGCAGAGATTAGAAATCAAAAAACATCTGGTGATATTAAGCCAAATTATTTGCAAGTCGGATGCAGCGCTGTTTTTCCTCTCTGTCTCTTTCTTCTCTCTCTCATTCTCTCCATTTTCACTAACAGGCTCCCAAGCTGCCAGAGCTACCTCTGGCTGGGTGAGGAAAATCCATTCTCCACAAGACAGTCACCAACAGAAATGCCAAATTTAATACATGCCCAGTAGATTTCACAGTTTGCTGCTCAGTGCAACTAGCCATGCTTCTGGTTACATCAACATTGCAAACGCCGGGCTGGGCAAGGCAAGGCAATTTGGAGAAAAGTTGCAATTAAAACACAGAAAGAAAAAGTTGTTGTGCTACGTGTTGATAGAGAAGTGGAAAGAAGCATTACAGGAAGTTCTTTTTCGTGTGTTTGAGTGACACTCCATTTGTTTTTTGGCCTGGAGTGCAAATTTGGGTGAGATCTCATTCATGTAAGTACGAATATATATCAATGTACATATTTAGGGACAAACACTGTCCTCGATTGTACCTGTACAAATCTATCTACAGTGATGTAACCGAGAAGAGCAAATCGACACCCATTATATATTGGAATGTCTGTGTATATTTATACCGAAAATACAGCCATATTCACACATGCAGAATATCAAAACGCCAATAGAATGGGTGTAAGAAGGTTGATTCATTTTTCTTTCAAGTCATTTTCCCAGCAGGGAAGGCACTGAAGGGGTTAACAAAGAGAATGGAAAGCAAATTGACAGTAGGGAAAAGGAAAAAGGGAAATGAGGTTTTAAAAAAAATGAACAATCCCAGGACACAATAGACCCAGAAGCGCAGACATGTGCATTCCCTACAATACTGAAGCAAGTGAACTACGGAGCTGCAGCAACCCAGATACAGAAGAAGAGAAGCACTGAAAGAGGGGGTGAAAGTCAGAAAGAAAGAAAAAGAAAAAGAAAGGGACAGTGGCCTCAGCTACTAAGACAATCATGTGCATCTAGAGGGAAGGGACCCTTAAAGATGCAGTATTCCTTTAAAAAAAGACATTATAAAGTTGGGTAATTAAACACCGGCCAAGAATTTGATGGCCACCACGATTAGCCGGCCCCATTTTGCTGGGGTTCTCTTTGCTGCCTTTCCCTTCCTTCCACGTGGCTGCACGCAGATCCAGAGCCCAGGCCCCCTCACTCTCCCACCACTGAGGTCCTTCCTCCCAACTCTCAGAAGCGGGGAGGAGGCACGACCACAGGGAATGCGATCGCAGGAAGGACGTTGGGTGACCCTCGCGAGGTGCTCTAACCTCCTCCTCCTCCTGCACCCTGACAAACAGCACCTTCGAGAGGGAACACGACGAGCCCATGTGCGTTTGAGAAACTCCCCCAGCAGCTCCTGAAGGTTCATCTCCTCTGCTCTCAACACAGCTGCGGCAGCTGCTAGAGAAGGACAAAGGCACAACAAAAGGTGCTGGGAACATCTGAAAGATCCTTCTCCTGCCACAGATCAAATGTCTGCACTTCTCTTACTGGACCTGACTGTTAATCACGGTGGAAAAGCTTATCTTTGGAGTAGTTTCAGACTAACGTTTAATGCAAGAAGTGCCACGCGTTCGAGACCAGAACTTAGGTATCGGGGGAATGAGAGAGAGGAATGGCAATTTCCATGTCTGTGGTGACAGTCCAGGAAAGCCCAGAAGCTACAGACTGTATCACCACTACTTCTTCACGGCTGTGAAACTTGGAGATTTCTAACAGTCCGGGCTGATGCTTGTTCCTACCCTGGCAGCTAAAGAGGGTGCTTTACACACTGCAAGAGGCACAATCTCTCCTGCAGATGCACGATGCCCCTCACTGGGACAAGCATTTGAAACGCTGCCTGCAAAGGACTGCCTCAGCCTGCAAAAGGCCAAACCAGGGGCTGTTCCTCTCATGAGATTTTATTAAAAGGCGAAATGGGAAGAAGAACTGCTTGCCAAGTCCACAGATTCCTTTAAGGAACCCACTGTTTCCTTCGTTATGAGTCATATGGAGCACTCCTAATCTTTGGGTAAGCTAAGTGTTTGTTCATAATGTACAAGGATTACATTTTGATAAAGAATTATCCACTGGGATGCTAGATTTTAACAGCAGAGAAAAATTCTCTTCCTCGGAGACTGAAATTTTAGGAACATGTCCACTAAAAACCTTCCCGAAAGTCTAAACTTCTTTGTTGGTCGTGGACAGGAGTTCACTTAAACTCCCTAAATCTGGTGGCCTGCATGTCTTCCATTGTGCCTCTATTCACAGGTAGGAGTTACCCTTTTGGTTATTCTTCACCATCTGACCCTTGAACTTCTAGACTGAAATCATCTTCCAAATATCCTATCTTCAATCACCTTTTCCTCTTGTGTTCCCTGGTGCAGCCAGGATATTCTTAAGGAGTTTGTCTCCTACCTACAGGCGCTTAATATTTGCTCTGTCAGACGGAATTTCCAAAGCTTCCTAGTGCTGGAAGAGGAGCACTCTGCGCTTTCCTAGCATTTTATATCCCAAAAAGCAGCCTTGGCAAACACATCTCCTACCCTGCGCATCCGCACTCGTGGCTGAACTGAACCAGAAGTAGCAGTAGGATGAAATTTTAGCGGGGAAAACGTTGGTACAGTCACAGGCTGGCTTGGGGAGAGCCTCAAATGAATGGTGCTGTACAAAAATACACGCAGTGTGGGGCTCTCCATATCCCACCCTCTTGGTGTCTCTCTGCAGAGAGAACAGCTACATGCCCACACGGAGAAGGTAAGTACTGCATCTTTAAGGTCTCAGCAGTGAGGTAGAGGAGAGGAACATATTGTCAGTGTTTATACCTTTCTTCTTTGTTGAATTTGGGATTGGCTTCAGAGATATCCAGGCTTTTACTGAACATTGTTTTACTATGGCAGGAACAAAGCGAGAAAACAGAGTTACTAGTGTGGACATTTATAAAAGAGTCACCTGAAGCAATGCTGGACACCCGGCCCCCCCAACCCAGCCTCCCCTTTTCAAGCAATGCTCTGAGAAACCTTTCTTTGACTTTCCAACTATGGCCTGAGCCTACCCAGCGCTGAAATTCATTATCTCCCTCTGACTTCTGAGGTCGAAGCCGACTTCCCCCACACGTACTTGCAAGCCCTGTTCTCCTTTATCCAACTGAAAACCCAGGTACCATCTACTTTGTCACACTGTCCAGGGAAACGGAATATGCCCAAAGGCACAAACTGCAAAGCGTTCATTACTCAGACTTTTCCAGAAGACCTCGACACTAAGCACAATCTGAGAAAAGGTTACAGTCAGACCACAGAGCTTCTTAGAGGAGTAGTAATCCCTTTTGTATTCTCATTTGTAGGGTCCATTACCGCTTACTCCCAACTCTCTTTCCTATACTCAGTGTACTGAGAGAAATGCCCTTCTTTATCATCCTGGGTCTGAATCTCTGAAGCTTAGAAGCAAAATTCCCTACGCTTTATAAAGGGGCAGCTCTCTGTCATGTATTTCAGTGGTAATATGCTTCACTGTTTCACAGAACACGGCTTCCTAATGTTAGCTGATCTTTCATGCAAGCTATCCACTGCGAAAACCAGAAGAAAATGAATAGTTAATGAAGGCCATTTTAGAACAGTTTTTGGACTCTCACAGCAGAGCTGCTGAAAATTTCTGGCATATCCCCGAGGAGTTCTAGCTCCTATGGAATTCTTCCTACTCTGTGTCACTTTGGCACAAGGGACACATTAGCTGGCATTAAACTAAGCTCAGAAGCTACCTCTTTTCTTCTGACATTTCCATGAAATACCGGATCGTCTGAGAGGTGTGGATACTACAACAGCAGAAGCAATTAGGATGTAATTATGAACCCGTTTGGTTGACAACTAGAAGGGAAAGCCAAGAATTAACAAAACTTGGTCACCAGCTGTAGGGTGGCTGGTGTTTGTGCACACAAACTGTGTCACGCACAGAGGCCCAATGGAGAACACTCGGAGAGGTCGGCACAAGCATTGCAAGGAGTCTCTAAGCTCAACCAGACGCCTTTGTGCTGAGCTCCCCACCTCCGTTATCCAAAACTAAGTCACCGAAGGACTATGTTTTTCACTTTAAGCTTTCTCAGCCTGCAGGGTTGAAGGCTGCCAAGTCTCAAACCTCAATGTACTTAAACAAGCCAAGAGCAGACACTTGCTGGGTCCCTACCTGGTTACCAAAAGTACAGCTTTTCACACAGACACATAAACCAGAGATTATAACGTAAATCCCCTCTATGTAAGCAAACACCTGTTTACTGCTGTGAAAGAGGACAACAGGACTAAATCATGAGACACGTGGGTGTGTCCTGCCTGCTGGTTAGAAGAGTATCTCTGCTGGCTCAAGAAAGAAGTGTCTGGCTGTGTCTCTGGATGGTTACACAGGTCATCTGTGTTTAAACAGGAGACCAGTTTCCACAGTCCACCTCCCTCTCCTCCTAATACTGTAAGATAAAAGCTCTGAAGAGTCATCTGTTGAGACCAAAAAAGGTCTTAAAAAAGCATCCACCTCTGACATCCACCTCTGCGATCTAAGCCTTACTGCTGTGAAATCCACCGTCGGCGGGGCATTTCATGGAGTAGAATATGTGATCGGCCATTAAAAATCCCCCGCTCTTGGTGGAAGGCACTTGTCACTTGGTTAGTGACTGTGCTGACAGATGGTGCCCCATCAGCAATGCGTTGTCCCCAGACAATCCCCGTGCAGTGGTGTTCGTTAATGAAGAGAGTTCATGTCAGAAATGACTGTGGTGCCAGCAACACAAAACGTGTTGTTGTCATCTGTGGATGTGGATGGTATGAATTATGGATACTCGCACATGGAGTAAAATAACACCTTCCCCTTAAACCCTTCCAAAACAAGCACTACCAAGCCCATCATCATCAATCATGGTGTTCCTACATCCCTTTCTCCACCCTTAACGACACCTTTATGTCCAGCCCTGAGCTGTGGTGTACGCTGCCCCGTATCTCTTTTGTGCTTGGCAGGTTTCGCGTCCTCCTAAAGCCAAAGCCCTTCTCTATGGATACGTAGCCGGGGTAGGTCTCTGCTCTGAGCTCATCTCAGATCTTTTGATTCCAGTTGTTTCCTCGTGTGCAGAACTGAGCGAGACATTTAAAAGCAAAATGAAATACTTTGCACAGCGAGACACAGCTTTGCCTCTTCAGACTTTCGAATGCAAAGTCAGAGCTGAGAGCTGCAACAAAAGGTTTCGGCTCTCAGAAAATTTCGGGATCAATCCAACACCTCCTCCTATTTGTTCCGCTCAGGTGGAGACTTGCTGTAGACAGCTGGAGAATGCTGCAGCTCGTGGCCTTTGGGCGAGGGAGAGTGATTCACCTCTCTCTGGCCCTGGGAGCTTCATGGCCCGGGCACCCACCAGGTACCAGATGAAATATCGTGACCCGAATGAGGAGCGAGCAACCGTTTGTCAGCGTTGTGTTCATCCTTACCACTCGGAGGCCCATGAGGAACACTGAGCACAGCCTGTCCTGAACACTTCCTTCACCCAAACCTCACCTGAAAGCAAACCAGGTATCCAAGACAGGTTTCCGACCTACACTACAATGAAAAACCTTTATGGCAGTGTATCTCAAGGCCACACATCCACGCTGAAGTAAGTCCTACCTTTTCCTCACTCTAGACAGAACTGTAACAGTTCCCAGCAAAGCTTTCCAGCAACTCTAGGGACATTAAATACTTTCACGTTTTTCACCCAGTTCTCAGGCAGCACAGGGGGTTTCCGGGCACAGCAGGCTCTTTTTGAGCAGATCTTAACAGCTGAACAAAGAAAATCACGTGCTAAAGCTGAAGCAGAAGTTACAGCATCATCATCATCCATAAATGTGAGGTGTTCTTTTATATTGATTGATTTACGTAAGCAGGTGCTTCCCTTACGCTAGTCATAGGGACTGAGGAAGCAACTTCCTTGGTTCACCTAAGTTCACTTACTCTCCCAGAACCTGCCTTGAGGAGACACCACTTTCTTCTGCTGTTTCTCCCCAAGACTGACACTTTCTTTGATAGAAAAGAGGCAAAATGATACATACTCCATCACTTTACAGGCATGTGGTGATTTACGTGGGTCAGAGGCACCCTGGCTCTGAGCGTATGTTTTGGAGGCATCTACAGATATTTGGACAGGGCTTTCCAGATTCCAGCTGTTCTGATAACACAGAGGGTGGTGTTCAGCTCATTTAACTCCAGGTGCCCAAAATCTAGGCGCCCAATCCAACAGAGCCATCTAGATTCCTGTTGTAGGTCCTGTTGTAGGCTATGCAGGCAGAGAGGAACTACCAGGGGGCAATTTATCCCATCTAATATTGTTGGAAGAGAGGACATACGTATCTGAGACCTTCCAAAACCCTCGTCTGTCCCCATTGCCTGGAGTGACAGCCTGCATCACAAGCTCAGACTGAATGCCTATGTTCTCGACAATTAAAAAAGAGACGAGATGAATCTTGCCCAGAGGACGCAGTGGTTTCCTGAGCAATAGCTGCAAGCGAACAGAACCCTAGAGCCCCCGGCAGGACTTCTGGCCCTGCGTGCACAAGCGCTGCTGGCTGCAAATGTGCCGGGAAGTTGTAATGAGTGCCGGTGCGAACACAGAAGAAGCTCCACAGCTCCTTTGCACGTGTATAACACAAAAAGGGGGAAGCGAACCCAGACAGGCAGAGCTCCTGCGTGAAGGAGAGACCCACCTCTGTCCGTGCTGTGCCATTTCGATAGCTCTGCGAGCAGGGACCGGGGAGCCGCCGTCTGTCACGCTGAGAACCTCCATCGACTTCCGCTCCGGCCGCCGCTTCCCATGCCTGTTCAGCATTGGGGAGTCCACACGCTTCCTGGGGGGATCTTGAGGAGAAGAAAACGCTGTCAGCAGAGCTCGGCCGTCACTTACCTCACGTAGGTTGGTCAAACCCTCTCTCACCAATGTTGTTCTCACACCCTCCCTACAGAGACGGGAATCTTTGTGATGGAGATGAATGTTTGCAAGCGCGAAGACCTAAGCTGCAATCCACGGGGAGAAGGAGCGCTGCTGCCACCCTGAACGTCCGAGCACTGTGAAGTAAAGGCACAACTACAGCACGGCTTGCAGGAATCACTGTACGAAGCCGGTAACAGTAATAATAAGGTGTTGGCCCGAGTACAAGCTATCCAGGGATCCTGTACATGAACTCGGGTTGCTGGAGCTTGCCTTCCACATCCCAGCTAGACAGATTAGATGTGACACGGGGACACAAGTACACTCAGAATTGCATTCTCCTCTGAAAACATACCCTTTTTTTGCATCTTTAAGATTAGATTTCACGTTTCCCTCACCACTTTATATTTTTCCTCTTTCAGCGTGACAAATTAAATGTATTCATCTACCTGAGATTAATCTCCAATAAGAGCTACTAAAATCTATCTCAGAGGTCATCGTACATCTTTCACTGCTATAGTACCCGAAGTGCTTTACACTTTTTAGTGTGTAACATTTCTATGAGATACTGAAGCATTACTTTCCTTTTGCAGAGAGAAAACTGAGGCATAAGAATGAGGCAAATCACTCCTAAAGGTGTCGACAAACATTTACTGAGGTTCTGGGCAGCACCTCAGTTGCTTTAAAAAGAGTCTTTAGATATCAAACCGCACTGCAGAGGGTGACTGGCCAAACCACACACATCTCCATAGTGAAGTAGGGAACCATATGCAGACCTGCTCAGACTTTTTTTTTTTACTAACATCTCTCATAGCATCAAATCATTAAAAAGGAAGAAGGCAGAAAAAAAAAAATCACAGAAGGATTGGGCTATTTCAGTCCCCTGCCTCTATCTAAAACACATTTTTAATTTTAGCAGAGACTGACCGCCAGTAAGAAATGAATCCTTCATGCCTGCAGTCAGAAAGAAGCTCGCAGTGCCCAGCCCCTAACGCTTCTTCCTCTGCCAGGATTCCTTTGTAAAACCAGAAAGACCTATTTGACAATTTTACCTCTATTGTCCCATCCAACGACATTATTTTTTTTATCCTGCCCTCTTCACACCCCACATTTGCTTGCTTGTTCTTTCATAATGTTTTTTAGAACAAGTTCTCTTTAAGAAGATCTCTTCTTGAAACAATGAGCATCAGCGAAGGTGGCTCAAATGCAAATGGGCGAGCGATAACAGCTGACCCCATTACTGTATAACCCAAGTAGTCTTTGTATTAATAGCAATAATGGTCCTCTTAAAAATTCATTAGGAAAAAACCAGTTGTATCTCGCTCCATTTCAAATCACGTCCAGTAATAAAAAGGTAGTTGAAAATACGAGTAGGGGCAATGACCTCCAGATTAGAGAAAGTACTTAGTGCATAAAGTTGAGAGAAAAACAAAGGGAGATAAATCTAATAAAGCATTTATACTGGGAGACTTCAGCTGCACTTGTGCAAGTGGTCAAAGAAAGGTGGGACAAGGTTTAGACATTTCAAACTCCTGCTTCTTCAGAGAAGCTCAAAGAATGTGAGAGGATTCATCCTCCAGAACAACTGCTGGTATGAGGAGTGTGACTAGAGCCAAGTTACACACGCAGCGACAGCGTCATTATGTCCGATATCAACAACAGCGTTGATACAAGCTTTGCAGAGGATATCAGACACGAGAAAGGAAAGTGGAAGCGTGCAGTTTAAAAGAAAGGGAAAAGAAGGAAGATGAAGAAAGGACCTAATGTCAAAAGAATAGAGATGAGTAAGCTCAGACTGCATCAATGTTAGTTTAATGACAGAGTCTAAACCAGAAAGATGGAAAAAGGCAAGAAAAACATTTTATGAAGAGATACTTTAAAAGGCAATTTGATCCAAGCACATCCAGAATGGAAGACTTTCACATACGGAAATTCAGCTGAGTGACACTTTAAAAAGTGACAGGCCAAATATAAGGTGGATGCTAACAGACAGCAAAGAAGAAATTTGAAGATGAATTAGCTAAAGACTTGAATAACAGTGTTTTGTACAGCCATCAGAAAGAGAAAGCTTGAGAGAAGGACAGTAGCCAGAGGGACCACAGGGGAATCAACAGAACAATTAAGGAGGAGAAGGATATCACCGAGAAGCTAAATGGTTCTTTTATATCAGTCCTTGCTGCTCTAGATGCTGGAAGGTATTGATTTCCAATCTATATTTTAAACTATCAAAGAGAAGGACTCAGCAAAAAGAGCAGAGGGTGAAACATCTATACATTCAGCAATAGCAATTCACAAAATCCCTCCAGAGGCCTGTATGAATGTGGTTCAGCCTCTAAGAAAGGTATTTGACTCCTCTTTAAAATCGGCTACAATGCTACACTATAGATGGCTGAGGGGAGCAAGCATTGTACCTATTTTTTAAAAGGGTCTAAGTAAGAAACAACAAGGCGCCGACTCTGTCATCACTGTCAAGTCTAAAGATACTAAAGAAATAGTTAAATACCCAGCCAGCCTGCCAGAAAGACTAAAGTGGCGTCACATAAAAGCAGCAGATTTTGCAGAAGCACAGGAATTAAAAATAAGGAAATCTCCAGCGTTTGCCCTTCTCTTCTTGACTCTGGAAATATTTCAGCACGGGGGAAAAGGTTAAGTCCTAGTCTGGATCTGCGCTGGTTTTGAGGACGCATTTTCCTGTAATTTCACATTGGAAAACCGAAGCCATTCTTAAGGATTTTTACAGAGGAAGAGAGAATGCATAGGTAATGATCCAATTATAAAGGCTTTCATCTCGAAAGTGGGAAAAAAAGGTTCAGCTTCTGAGTCTGGGTGAGGCACCTGTATCCTATACTGCTATCCTGGCCCAATCCTTGTTCTCTGGTTTAAAATAAGAAAATCCACTCCACAAAAGCCTTTTCCTCAAGGAGACAGTGGCTGACATTCATTCATTTTACTGAGAAGTTTCTCATTTCTGTGTTTTTAGATAAAGAAAGGAGAGCTGGACTTGAAAGACGGTGAAGGTGGTCCTTCCCTGACCCTTTGAGAAAGCTTCATAGAGCTAAAAACAGACAAAAAGGACACCAGAAGAGAGAGCTGGCCATATTTTTACCTGCATTCATCCCTTCTGAGACCTAACATGCAAACAAAGAGGAAAAAGCAAAATACTCAGAGATGCACTGAGCAAGAGCTTAGGCAATGCCCAACTCTCATGAATGTGGTTTCTCCAAGTTGCTGTTATTAAAACCGTTATTTTCTCTGCTCTTCTTTGTTTGTGCAAGGCCACAGCTGATGGCTGAGATATTCATCAGAAGCATGACTGCTCTTAATTAAATTTACCCCACGTTCTCAGAGATACTGCTGGGAACAGAGGAGGTGGAAACCCCCCGTGGAAAAGGAAATAGAATGTACAAGCAATCAAAGAATAATACTCAAAGAGTCTAAAACACACCGATGAGCCACGATGATACATTCAGAGTAGGGCTTCCTTGTTGGGGAACATTTTCATCCACAAAAAAATACAAGAGTGGAGCGCTATACTCAGTTCAAACCACGGAAACACTTTGGCGTGTGGAAGAGAGATACACGACGTATTTGGGGTATAGCGGCACATTCACATGCTGGATAGGGAGATTCTAGAGTCACCTTGCTTCTTTCCCTCCGACAAAAGCATTTCTAAAACAAGATGGTGGCGTCCTTACATGGCAGGATAATCTGTTTGAGCCAAAAGTGGATTAGGAAAGCACTAGGTGACAAAGTGCACTGAGCACTGTGGCTTTTGACCACAGGACCTGCAGCTGGCACATCTACCCATCGTCACGAGGATCCCTGCTAACGTGCTCTCTGTAGCTCCACCCAGGGAAGAGTTCAAAAATTACTGTGTTGACTAAGAATTTCCATCTCTTTTCCCACAGAAGATATTGCCCTGCAAAACAATAGGGCCTGCAACTTGGATAAGCGAGTATTAACAAACAGTTCAATATATCGCTTCCTCGTAGGCTTGAGAGATTCCAGACTTTCCAGTGAAAACAAAGAGCACTCTGCTTCTAGCCTTCAAAGTGCTAAAATACAATACCTGAAAATCACAACACCACGTAAAAATGCTATTCCGGGCCATTGACAGAAATGACTAAACCTTTATCAGTTAAATTTTTGCCACTCTAGGCAGCAGGAGTCACTTCCAGAGCTCACTCCTTTTCCTGCTGTCTAGATTAGTGAAGGCTTTAGCAATCAGCAGGACCCAAAGATACGAATGAATAGTTCTTTGGGAATAAAGTGGTATCACAAGAGCTTTACAATACATATAATCTTACTGCATATTAAGCTTTTAAAACCTTTCTAAGACAGCCTAAAAATATGGTAGCTTGATGTATATACTATAAACAGGTAAGTGATATTAATCACACTTTCAGTAGTGTATATGTTTACCTCCAGAAAAGAGAACGTGTTACATAACTTCAGAGGAATGCAACGCCACACAGTCCTACCAGCAGCATTTCTGCAATGCTGCACACAGATTAGTAATTAGAAGATTCTGCCACTAGACTTTACTGCTTCTAAAGCTCATCTGCTTGCACAGAGCCAGCTTGTAAGTCCACACAATATTTTTTAAGATCTGGTTCATGACCAACTTGGATGCTTCTGCACTGTGAGACAGACGCGTCCTGAAAAATGAAGCCTTTGAGTATCCACAGACCAGACCTGCCTGCCTCAGGCTGAGGATGCTCACCAATGCTGTACACCGTGTTTCAGTGGGAAGGTAACAGTGGTGCTAAAGCTTAGGTATATATTTAAAATAAAAAAGGTGAAGAGGAACTAGTTGAGATGGGTTCATGGTGACAGAGGTCGTATCTGTAGTACCTATTTCATTTCTAGGGGGAAGATCCTCATCTTCATGACTAGGATACCTCTCCTTTCGGTCAAGTAGAAGAAAATAAATCATTTTCTCTTGGTTTTCTCTGAAAAAAGAAAGAAAGACAAAACCTTTAGGTTTGAAGAGAAAAAAACCATTGGCAAGTAGATAAACCCTTCTCATCAAACAAACAGTTATATTTATTCTAAATAAGCGGGAAATGGTCATGTGCCTGCCAGCTAGACACACAACCCACAGAGCTTTTGAGAACCTTGCTGTTTCCAACAGGTGGGTGGTGAGAAAAGGAAACAGGCTCCCCTTGTTACACACGCAGAACACAGGCGTAGGACAGACGAGCAAACGTGTCCACGCGAAGCCCAAACCAAGGGTGGCAGCAAGACAGCTCTCCTGAGCCCCTAAGTGCTCCTTTACCTACGTGTCCCTCTTAACGCCTCAGGAAACACACCAGCTCTCAGGCATAAGCTTGAAATAAATACAAATTTGCCAAGAAGCACGTATCTAACACAAACGGCAGCAATGACATCTCCCCACCCGGAACGCACGGCCCCTCTTTCCGCGAAGTGAGCTTGCTTGGCAGCAAGGGGAGAGACAGCACCACGTCTCCAGTGCTGGTGAGGCTGCCGAGCTTCCGAGACCCGGTGCCAAGAAGGCTCCGGGCTTGCTCCCAACACCTCGCTACCATCCGAGCAGCCAGGGGCTGAGAAGTCGCAGCAAGAGACCTTCATTAAAGCGCTCTTCTACCTCACCCCAGGTTTATGAGCACCCCCGCCCGTGGACACGCGACTGATATGAAGACTGAGCAAGTGCTTACTCTTCCGACAACAAGTCCTGTAAGAGTTTATTTCGGTCACGGAAGCAGCCTAACGAGTGCATGCTATCTAACACGTCTGGATCAATATCCTCCAAGGAAGGGAGAGAACGAATCTGCACCTTTCGAGGGATTGGTTGCTCTGGTTCTGGCTCGTTCTTACCCCCTCTGCAGAGGAAAGGAGAGAGAGAAAGAAAGGGGGCAGGGAGAGAAAGAGAGAAAAGAAACATGAGTCACAAATCAAGCCATACTCCGAAACACAGCCTGCAGCAACAGATGGAAATCGCTTGTTAAATTCCCACGGAGAGACCAGAGCTCCCAACCAGACAGATCTTCCTTTCAGAAGAAACCGCCGTGACGGCTAAGAGTGACCAGGACCTTGCAGATTCGGGTTTTTAATGAGAAATGGCTGCATTCAGTCCGAAAGGCGGCAGGAACTTCACTTACCAGTGCTCTCGTAATTTAAGCAGCTGTTCAGCACCCCAATGCCAAACCTTTCTAAAACATCACGGGGTTTCAGAGCTGCTGTCTCATTAGCAGGCCAGACCTCAGGCTATTGGGCTGAAAAGTGCGACCCGAACGCTTCTCTTTAAGAGAAGGAGCTGCGAACAAACGGGCACTGGTTTTCACCAGTTCTGACTACAGCTGCCACCGCAAGTTATTTAAAGCTTCCAATGCGATTAAGAGACCTCAGTGTTCAGATGCCCACTTGACTTGCTTTAAAAGCGTTTTGGGGGAAAACAGGTTGTTTCTTTACATGCCCAAATATGACAATCTCTGCTTCTCTTCAGACATGCAAATTTAAAAATCGTGGCACGATTGTGACGCCCGGGGTCAGCGGCAGACGTCAGATTACAGCATTAGCGACAGAGCATCTTGCTCTTTTAAAGAAGTCACTAACAGAGACTTCCTGCATAATTATCTCATCCCATTCACTAGGGTCAGGAAATACTGAATGCTGATTGCAATTAAAGGTCCTGACTGTAAGAAACAAGCCAAGGTGTCAGGGTATCTATAACCAACTGGAAGATATATATTGCAGGCACCCTGAGCATCCTTTGCTTTTGTTTAGGAAGGCAGCGAGCAATTTGTGTGAGGTCCATCTGCCCAAAGAGGTGGTTTTGGT
This sequence comes from Apaloderma vittatum, assembly GCF_000703405.1. Taxonomy (NCBI): domain Eukaryota; kingdom Metazoa; phylum Chordata; class Aves; order Trogoniformes; family Trogonidae; genus Apaloderma; species Apaloderma vittatum. The sequence continues at coordinate 33,783 of NW_009722351.1, read as the reverse complement.
GCTGGTGGTATTTTGCTCAGAGGAACCGTCTACCCTGAATCCTTTCATTTCTCAATAGACGCTTTGTGAGCTGCCAAGGTTTTCCTACTCCTTGGGTGAGGTCCTCCCTTTCCTTCATGGAATGTCAATGTGTGACTGTCGGGTCCAGGCTCCCAGGGTGGGCGACAGGAATTGTGAATATTTAAACTGCACTGATGTCAGTGTTTGCTGTTCATGGGACTGTGTTTGGGCAAGAAACTCTTCCTTTTGGCGCTGGCAGAAATAAGATGAACAACCTGTGAACTCACACAGCTTAAAATGCTCTGGGCTCAGATGCAACTTATCCAAGTATCTGCACAGCAAAAGGAGTCCAAAATCAAAGACCCCTGATTTTTCTTGCGTAGGTTAGAAAGTCGCGCTGGTAAGGTCATATACATGAGCTCAGGGTCTCAGCCTGTGCACCAGAAAGAGTCAACAGACCATCTCCTCCAAGGGAAGAAGGCAACACTGTCCTTGCAGGACTCTGGTGCCAGTGGAGGACAGTTCCGTGCTACACTTTAACCACAGGAGGTTGCTGGGTGCTGATTAATTTTTAAGCAAGCTGAACAGCAGTTTTGCAGTTGTGAGGCATCTGCTCTGTTAACCATGTTTGTGGGATGTCACTTGCAGAAAGATTCCTAGGAAAATTTCATTTTATCTTCTCTTGAAGCAGTGAAAACGTGCTCAGCCCCTCCTGGACACACATCAAGGAGGCAGACTCTGGTGTGCTGAACACGGGTCAGATCTCACTTCTCTTATGCTGAGTGCTCACACCCCTCCGCTCAATCTTCTTCAGTTTAGGTGGCTGGAAGCAGATTATACAAGACAGAGAAAGAATCTGCTCCTTGGGATTCTTTCTTGTATGTCAAACCACCAGAACGCAGCTTCTGACATCCCCCCGGACTCTTGCAGAAGCGTCTACGTCTTCTGCAACAACACCGTGGTCCTGAATCTAAGGGCTAGATCCAAAAATCCTTGTTCAGCTAAAGAAATACCTTTTTCCTTGAGTGCCCTGTCTTTAAGGGGCAGTTAACTCCTATCACAACCCTGCACTATTCAAGCCAGCGATGACCTTGTCATTAAGACAAAATTCTCGCAGGATGGACCTGTGAGCAGCAGCTGAGTGCTTCTGGTTTTTAATGACCCGCAGTTCACATTTAAATAGTTTTGACTTACTTTATCACTCCATTACAAGCAGATGCCCTTAAGGTAATTTAACGAGATTAAAAAAGAATTATTGTTCTTGAAAATTTCCAGAAAATCTGGGTTTCCTACTAGTCGCCCTACTCCACTGCTGGCTATCACCTGCAAGCTTCTTTTGTATCAGCCTCTGCGGGAGCCGTTTCTAGAGAGCAGAGTTTGTCATCTGCAAGCTCTGAAAAGAGCCGTATCCTTACGCCCCGCACCAGGTCAGCCTCAGCCCCAGCCAGGAATTCTCACACCTCCTCACCGGGTATGGGCTAAATCCCTTCTCATCTCGCAGAGAGTGACAAATTTGTTGCGTTTCAGCCCACGGAACCATCAACCAACGTCACGCAATGAATACTGCAAATCATATATTTTTATTTTTTTTTAAAGGCTCGCATGAATGTAATTGCAGCTTTAGAACGCAGCCTCTGCTGTGAGGATCGGTGCCTACAATGGCTGTGATTCCAGGCCAGGGCGGACTTTTTTCAGTCTCTCCATGAAATTCCCCCGCGAATCTCAGCGAGATGCACATTTGCATCAGTGCAAAGCGGGACCGCTACAGTCACTCCTTTTTCTGGTTTTAGTAAATTTGGTACCTTTGCAATTAGGGCGGTAAGTCAGCGCTACAGGAGCAAGAATTTATCATACCAGCTAATTTTATTTGTCCTCTTGCTTTATTAAAAGAGATGTGAAAATAACTGCTGCTTAGTTGCTGATTTATGACAACCTGCGCTTGAGGTAAATATAAACGAATTCAATTAAAAAGGCTTAAAAAACCTCACTAAATTGATTTGGGTGGGAGAGGAAGAAGAACTGGAGGTTGGTGATGAAAGGTTTCTCTTTGGTTTCTTTTTTTAGGCTGGTGAATCATGGTTTCAACTTTCAAGACCTCTGTGTCTGCCTAGTCTGCAATTAAGTCTTCTCAATTTTACAGTAGCCTTAGTTTTTTGTTTGAAGAATTAAGTGAAATCACTTACATGTTCTGAGTACAACTTTCAGGTCAGTGACCCATATATGATGAAGAACCGAGATTTCATATAGAACAGTAGTGTTATATGAAGTAAAGAAAAAATGAAAGATGTGAGCATAACAGCCATAGAGCAAAACACTTCTAACCCTTCCTCCTCTGTCAACATCCACGTTTCCAGGCAAAATGAATGCAAAGAGGCTGTGAAACATTACCAGATCAAAGCAGTTGAGTTTGGAAGGTGGCAAGGTTATTCACAGATCAAATTTAGCCAAAGGAGGTTAACCTCCTCAGGTCAATTCATGGCCACTATAAAGAAAATGAGAAAGAGACTCATAAAAAAAGCTATTTTGAGCAAAAACTTCGTTTTAGGCAATCTGAACAGACTCAGAGAGACTCGCTTTTGCAAAATTCGGCTTCTACCTCTGACAACAGCCTCAGTCGCTCTATCTATTGGGGCAAAAAACTGTTCACTGTGTCAATCATCACAGTGTCTGTCCTTCATCGAGGAGTACGTGAAAATGTTCAAACGTTTATGCCTGTGGAGAAAATTTTTTTTCAAATTCTAAATCTAGAAAAAAGTCATAATAACACCTGCCCAACCGTGGGACAACAGTCCTCTGACAGGTGAAAATTTCCCGGCAAAAATCTTGAGGAGGGTTAGAAAAATAATATAAGCAATCAATGATATTTTGGTTTATTTCCTCTTCAAGTTCTGATCAAAGCACAGAGAAAGCTTATTTAATTCCATGAGGGACCAGAGGGGATCACCGGTCCAGTCTGATGTAAACAGCATTTACTTCTGGAATTGCTGGTAAAATATTATAGGTGGAGCAATTCAGAGATTACAATTAGAGATTTCCCCCCTCCATTTCTCCTACCATTACCTGTGAGAGTTTAAAAAAGCCCAAAATACCTGCAGCAAACAACACCCCAGTCCTTCTTTCACTTAAAAGGGTGCCATGTCAACTGGTAACTGCAGAGAGCATGAAAAAGCCCTGGGCAGAGGTGAACTAAGCAAAAAACATGGTATTCAACAAACTGTTGAACACCCTCAGGTCCTACTGAGGTCAGAAAAATCCACAAGTGAACATTGCCCACACAAATCAAAACAAAGTTGTGTTGTTTTTTCTCTGCTGTTTTTTTTCTTTAATTTCTTTTTTTCTGGTGACGGACTTAAATATCAGTTCATATCATCCTCAAGTATTTCCCAAGAGCAACGATCGGATTATGAAGGCAGGACCTTCCTTATCACATACCCAGCGAACTTGTAGCTATGTTGACCCTGAGAAACACGTATCAAAGCATCATTTCCTTGTTTAATATGTGAAGTAGTCTCCTCAGTTTGACTGGGTCATCATCAGCTTAAAAAAAGCCCCCACCCCAATGTTATTTACTTGGGTTTCTTGAGATGCTATTAAGGCTACCCAAAGCGCAAGGTACCTTTTAAAAGCCATCAATCTTCCTCACACCCAAACCACCTGGCAGGCGCGTACTTTTCTCACAGACCTGCTGTTCCACTGTCAAGGCTGCTGCTTTTAATCAAGTCACAGAACTACTCTCACATCAACAGGTTACAAGGTCAGAAGCAGCCTCTTAGCTTGCCTCGAAGGAGGAGGAGGAGCAGGGATTTGGAGACAGAAGAGCTCTCGTTCACAGGTGCTTACTTATCAATACCATCGCTTTTGTTTCTACTTCAGAGGAAAGCTGAGTTGGCAAGAAGGAACAAATGAAAGCTCTCTCGTCAAGAAGGTATTACAAGGGATTGTCTGTAGCACTTGGACAGCACACTAAGTATGGCTGGGGTGAGCTGGTTTGGGGTTTTTTTTTTTGGCTGATGACTTGCAGGTATTTTGTGTAACACAGCAAGTTGCTGGATTGGATGTCTTTTTTCAAACAATTGTTCACCACTGTACAAAAAGTTCCTGGCTTGATATACACAAATATATGTATATGGAATTGTATTAGTAGCAAACAGTGAAAACCAAATAAATTAGATGCCTTTCTTTCCTCTGCCCCTTTTCAACCCGTACGAAAGCTGCTCTCAAATTTCAGTTTCTAGTCAGAGATCACTGGAACATCAGTTCCTGTGACAAGCAATCACGAATGCATGGAAAAGTGAATTAAAAAAGGGTTACTTACATATACCATATGTGTTTCTGAATATGTTCTAGCTGTAAATGAAAAGAAAACAAGGGGTTAGTGCTGTGAAACAGAAAAAGTAACTCCACAAGTCATCCTTATTCAACCAAGTCCAACACTCCAGCGATGGATCTGTGCAAACAACAGGAGCTCCGTGCTGCAGAGAGAGCCCACTCGTCCCCACCCACCCCATTGGAGCTGAGACCGTAACTCTGGACAGAAGGGATCAGTCAGGAGCAAATCGCAGCGAAATGAGTAAGTACAAGGCTTCACAGGCAAGTGTTTTGGCAATTTAAGCTTCTCCTTTCCCAAGCCCTTCCCCTCCGTAACCTGGCTGATGCTAACAAACATCTCCTTTCTGTATGTGCGTAATAGCCTCACTCTTTACACCTAAAGGTTATTCCTGCTTTTGCTTTGGAAAAAAACAGAGAGAGAAGGAAACAGTAACAGGTTCGAACAGATAGTGTGCATCTGCGATACGACCTTCTCCCAGGACCCATTCTTGTTTGGCTTCACATTTAGCATTAAAATCTAAAGACCAAGTGGAATAAGGTTCTACGCCAAAATAATACCATTTGCTCTTCCAGCACCTGAACAACCAGACGGCAAATTTCTTTTACTTCCCTCTTTCCAGTCTGGCACGTGAGCATTTTACCGTGTAACGAAGGACTGATCAAAACTGAACCTTGCCCACCCATGGCAGGCAGATCACAGCAGATGTTACGCGATGATGTTTGCCCCAAGCACGGGGTAAAGAAGGTAACACCCTTTTTCCAACAGAAACAGTTGAGAGAACAAACTGTTCATATAACACACTTACAGCAGAACATTCTTAATCTGTAGTTGGTTTTTTTTCTTCTTTTGAAGTGCCACCACGGGAGAAAAGAGCTTCTCAAAGGCGCCCAGGGATAATTTATTACGCGGACAACATTCTTCATATTCCTTGTTACAAAGCACCTTTGTAGAGGAAAACAATCCGCACGCTCACGGCACGCAGGCTTGCGTCTGTGCGCCATGCAGGTGAGAGGCAGGGGGGAGCTGGAAGGAAACTCAAGTGCTAACAGCCATAAGATGAAATCACAGACCTATTAAACTGGTCAGGAAGAACGGAGACAGCTGTCCTGCTCTTATTACTTTCCACTTCAATTCCAGAATAATGAGGATCAGAGAGGAAAAAAAAAAGGCAGGAAAAAAAAAAGAGCAGTGGACAAACAACAAAATCTCAGCGGTAGAAAGTAGGTGTTTGCCACAGAGAGCAAGGAATCGGAGACCTCTGTGCCTGGGAAATCAGGACGCTCTAAGGTCAGCTCTATATGAGATAATTTTTTAAGTGAGACAGGACTTTTCCTGAAAACAAAGACACAAGGGAACACAGCGTAGGAAAGAATGACAGGAGGCAGGAGGGATCAGCACGAGAGACGAACAGCCTCCTTCAGAACCCAGGCTGTACCACCGCTGCCATCAGAGGTGCAGTTGGTACTTGCAACCCCAGGTAAGATCCACATCACGGAGCTTTCTCTAAGAGCCTGGAGTCGTAGCCCTCACCCTCCCGGTTCTTTATAAGCCGAGGTACAAGCACAGAATGTAAGAAAAGCCTATTTTGTACAGTTTCCGTGGGACAGGATTTTAGCAGCTCCCCAGTACTGTGAGGATCTGCTAAGGAATGTACTGTACCTCTTTTGCTTGGTTAAAACCACCCCCTGAGACGCATAAATCTACTCATTATTTCATATACACCATGTGGAGGGTTGGAGACATTAACGACTTCAGACAAGATGCAGATGATCCAGCTAAGCGATGTCCAAGCCTCTTTCATGCCTGCTTCTCCTGCTGCACTTTCTGTCTCCACGGGTCACGTTGTTCCTTTTGTGCCTGTGGTACGCAGAAATGCCACGGCAAAGCAGACAATGGCACTTCATTTTCTGAGTCAGAGAGGGGGAAAGAAAGGAGGGTCACCAGTTCACGTCTTAGTCACAGAACCTCTGGGCTCCTTCGGAGAAGATGTCAAAGGGAAATCCCTTCTGCCCGGCCCTGCTGATCAACCGCCTTCAAGCTACTGAACCCACAGCACTTCTCTGAAAGAGAAGCCCCGTAGCACCTTGACGTACACTTGAAGGTGCGGGAGAGCTCTCGTGGCTGCTGTTTACCTACACATCTGTCATCCATCCCAGAGGGAAACCATCGCTGCGACGTCGGCTGGGATATCCCGCACGCGGGAAGCATCCCGTGCAACCACTTTCTATTCCGATCCGAATGTAATTGCGCTGAAACGTTGTTACAAGTGCGCTGGCTGCTGCCAACAGCTTCGCTGCTTTTTTAAAGGTAATTAATTAATGCTTTGTTGCTTTTCATCTGCATTAAAGTGACAGGAGGGTTATGGGAGGGCGATTGGTTTTGACAAGGAGAAGTCTGTGTGCTTTTTACTATGCCATGCAGGGGAGGGAGATACACACTGGGAGCTAATCTCACTCCTCCTGCCTTCATTTAAGCACAATGTTTAAATGCATTTAAGTGACGAAGGCATTTAACAGCCCTTCCCAGAGGGTTCTTCTTGCTATTTGCACATGAGTTTGCCAAATTTAATGCCATTTTACGGAAGTTATAAAAACCCTGCTTCCCAATATCTCCTAGTCACCGCAGGCAGTTGTCTCAGGACGCCACGTGTGAAACAACAAAACGTGCTCAGACCCGTTGCACGTGTCCAGTCAGAGGAGACACTTCTGCAAGGTAAAATGCTGTAATGCAGGAAAGGGGTAATTCCTTCACCACAGTTTTGCGTAAAATAATTCCAATATATCTTAATCTTGTATACTGAAGCAGCATCTAGGAGACCCACTCACAGATGAGAGACCCCTTGTGATACCGAGCTGTCCAAGCTCCTCAGAAAAAAAGGTCTCCTCTCCCAAGGAGCTTACTTCTGAATTCCAAGGCAGGGAACAACAGATGGAGACAGACAGGCAGATGGAAAACAAGACAGCGCTGTCTACATCCTCAGCACTGATCTCAGCCGAGCGGTTGCCAAGCTAGAAAGTTCTGACCTGAAGAAAAACTTTCTCAAAATCTGTGGGTATGGATGAGGGCTTCTGGGCTTGAACTCATGTCAAATTGCAGACGTCCTCGTCCAGAAAGGGAACAGTGTCAAACCCATCTGTGCACTACATCGACCCACACCTCAGATGAATCTTCTTCACTTAGATGATCTTCTAGTCTGAGCTTTAAGCCTAGAGTCTAACGTTAAGAAAGAGGCTTTTCCCGAGGAAAGGATCCAAGCTGGTGGTGCAAACAGCACTGGTAAAACCATGACCCATGTCAGGAGTAGCAGTGGTACTAAGCAGCCCTTGACAAGGGCAAAATATTGCCCTTCAGAATACTGGGTGCAGCCAAAAGCTTACAGCCTAAATACATCAACCAGCCAACTACCTCCAGTCTACAGGTGGTGAAGTGAGTTCATTTAAATGATGTGACAGGCACCTCACCATAAGACCTTCTAGAAAAATGAGGAAGAGATCAGGTGAATCTTCCCTTGTTCATTTTTTTTAGCGCTCTGGATGCCGTGGTCCATCATTAGCATCCATTGGACCCAAGGAAAGAAACAAAATCAAGCAGAGAGCAGAGAGGATATGTGTGTAATTTAAGTTAGATGATAGTCAGGGACAGGTATTTCAGACTATGTGGACACTCAATATGGAAGACAAGTCATTCTACTCTGGAACAAAATGTCAATACTGGAACAAAAATAGCTTATTCTGTAATATCTGCTCTGATCCACTCTGCGCTACAGACACAGTTTCAATAATGCTCATCCATCTTTAAAAGGAAAGTGGACTGAAAACCCCTTACAGTTTCTGTAGAAGAAAATACCGTCTGAGAATGCAAATGGATCCCACTACAGGAGCTGTAATTCTCTGCTGTAGAGATGCTGAATCATCTGAAACCTCCAAGGAAAAAACCAAACATTCTCTTTCTGAAGACCACATTAACTAAAAGAAACCTCACCCTGCAGGCACCCCAGGCACCGATGGCACTCATTCTCTACTATAAACCTTCTCAAACTTAAAACTATTTCACTTTTCTCTCCTAACACTGCTACTGCCAGAAAGCTGGCCCAGAACCCCACTGATGTGGCTGAAACGCTTCTTGTAATTTCCAGCCTACTTTCACCTAAGTTGACATACATTTGGTTTTGCGCCAGTATCTTCCTTCAGTTTAAATAATCTTCCTCTCCCTAGTAATTACCACTAATGAATATGCAGACGACCAGTGCAACCCTTCTTAGAGACCACCCGTGTAGCAGAAGCGGAGCTCTTTTAGGCCACGCTGTTCAGACAGGCTACCTCAAATGCTGACCATCTTAGCGCTCATTCTTTCTTTGACTCCATCTTTCATGAATACAGGTGGTCAGAAATATCCTGACCGGCAGTTAGGATCAACTTTTACAGCCTACTGAGAGAGAAACACAGGTTATTTTATTTTAAAGCATGTTTAGTAAAACAGGCCCAGTAGAGCGGTCAAGGATGTCCCACTAACCAGAGCTGAGGCTTATATATAGTGAGCGTGAACAATTTTCCACTAAGACGTAATAAAGCCTTCATTCCATAAATGAAGCGTATACAAAAAAAGGTAATGCCTATTTCTCAAGGCAGCGAAGGGCCAGCAACACTGATTCTGTATACCCTCCTCTCCATTAATCCATTAATCTAACACCGAAGCCGAACGATGACGGCTAAACGCAAACGCTCGTTCGGGTTTTGTTGATCATTTTAACAGATGGACCGGGGAAGGTGTGGGTGTGCTGTGAAATGGCAATTACTGCAGGGAGGGAAACGCAGTTGGATGAAAAGGAAAAGAGATACAAATCAAGAAAAAAAAAAAAAGGGAACAAAGCAGAGAGGGGAAGGGAAAAATGAAAGCAAAAAAAATTCTAGTGACCTTGCATTTTACTGTATTTTTCTGCTGATTTCACCAGCGAGGTATTGAGCAAACGATCAGTAACGGCAACAGCTACATCTGTACTTATTGTACCCAAGCCACAATTTTGCTCAGATCTTTGTATAAATATCAAATCGACTCAAGTGAGATATTTTCTAGGAATCGAGGCTTCCAAATAAACCTATATTTATACCCTTTTTCACAGGACACAGCTAAAATAGAATTCAGATCTCTCCTCAAAATGAACTACATATTCCCAGCTCCTGCGCAGTAAACAAAGAGCTCCCTTCTGCCTGACAGCAGAGTGTGACAGCAGCAGGGGCAGCAAACCAAAAGACCTCAAACCAAGGAAAATACGATTGCAGCTAATAACAACGAGCTATCCTTTTTACCTCCCGGCTCTCAGCTCTTGAATATGTTTTATTTCAAATTCTTCTTCACAAGTCACTGCATAGTGCTTGTCAATAACTACCCAATCTCAGCTTTTTTTTTTTTTTTCCCTCCCTAAGGAAATAAGAGCTTAATTTTGATCAAGAAAAGAGGAGGGGATAGGGGGCATGACTCTGGGACCTTGATTTACCTTAACTGTTTTCTCTCTTGTGTATGTACATTTTCTGCTGTATTGCACAACGCAAAACATTTAGGGACTATGCTGTATGGAAAAACTCAGTCCAAATAATTAGAAAAAGATCTGACATCTAATGATCTGCTCCCTGGCATACTCAAACCATCAGCACTAAGATCTTTGAGAGGAAAAAAACCACACCAAAACCCAAACAGCAAAACTGTTATGTTCACACTATGGAAAGGAAACTAAGCTAGAGAGGGACTTGGTGACTTTCTTGGCCATGCAGATCATCTGTCTTATGTCTCAGGGCATAACCTCTGAAGTTTTCGTTCCATGGCAACACTTGGGAAAATGTTCTTTTTTTCGTTTAAAAAAAGCCTTTTAAAATGCCTAATATTTTTTGTGGTTTTCTATATTTTATTTTGCAACTAGAGCTACTTACGTAGTGCAAACATGATGGCTACTGGGTTTGCTAAAATAGGCTTACTAGTAATAGCATGAAGAACTACGTCACCGAACGGAGCATAGCCTGGTTTCGTAATGAATGAAAAAACAAAAAACCCAGCGGCAGCTGTCAGGTAGTACTGTAAAGAGAGTTGTGAAGGGAGTTTCAGCTCCATTCTTAGCAGACAGGTGTCTGCATCCCAACAGCACCGTCACAGCTGGCACAGGCTGAGGCTGTTGTTAGCGATCTCAGCAGAGAGGGCAAGCAGTGATCTGAGAGTTTATTTATAAATATTTTAGCAGACTGAAGAACCAGGAGGAGTTTTAAATTTACATTTCTTTATACATACTCCCACTCAGAATCTGTGAGCTTAGTAAATCTGTATAAAATCATCACCACAGCCTGACAATAGGATTTACAAGGGCAATGTACCCATAAAGGCAGACGCCTCCACTGACAAGCAGGCAATCTTGCCTTCCAAAATGATTTTAATTGCTAATCTATTTTTTTTTAATTCCTCCAAACATTAACACAGTATTAATGAAGGATACAGTCACTACAGAGCGCTCACCCTTGCAGGCTGTCTGTTGCAGCGATGGGATGTACCCTAGACGCAAAGACTCAGAGCTGAATGTCAGGAGCTCCACACCCTGTGCCTAATCCTGCTCAGGACCAGGGGGCACAGGCTGAAAGAGCAGACTGAGGACGCTTGCTCTGAGGGCTGCTAGAGGACAGTAAGGCAGCGCAAGTGTAGGACAGAACACGACGCAGGTTGCCTGGCACGAAGTGAGAAGCCATCGCTTTTAGGCAGAAATGTAAGCAGCAGCAGCAGGGAGTTGGCCTTGATGATCCTTATGGGTCCTTTCCAACTTGAGATATTCTACAATTTTAAAAGCCTACTCTGTTTAATGGCAGAGCTTCAAATGACAGGCCTAGCAGTTTTGACCTTCAGACGGTTGTATTACATCCCTGTCGAGAGCCAGACAACTCAGGCGCACTCCAAAAGGCGCTGATGGGTCAGCAGCGCCACGGTGACGTTGTGAGGGATTTCTTCTGGATGCCCACTGTTACACGAGGAGGAGAATTGTGAGGCTAGAGAAGAGACACAAAGGCAATCCGCCCTCCTGATTCAAAAGAGAGAGTAACTAACTTCTTCCCAAAGACTCCACCAGCCCCACTCAGTCTTTGCTCGGGAGGAAACACACAGGAGGGGCGGTACCTCAACAAGTTACCTTAGTTATTCAACCGTAACTGCAACGAAGAGACAAACGAAGCCCTGCTCACACAACTGGCAGCAAATGCCTTCTTACCGTGAGACGTTTCGAGGCATCCACTTCAATCATCCCCCGCAAAAGGTTCTGACAGTCCGGAGGGATGAAGTGTGGCATGTGGAACACTCCACGTTTCACCTTCTCCAACAGTTGCCGCAAGTTGTCGTCGTCGAAAGGCAGGGCACCCTGCAGGGAGGTGACAGCGTGGTGGATGGGGGAGACCAGCGAGAAGGGATAGGAGAGGGCAAAAGGAGAGAAGCCAGGATAAACATGGTGAAAGAATGGAAAAGAAGTCAGCTTGGAATGAATTATTAAAATAAATGAGGAAACCTTTTTATCAAAAATAAAGAACTTCTTAGTGCTGCTCTATTTTCTCCAATATAGGAAACAAAACCAAGGACATAGGGTTTTTTTATTAGACCTTTAATTAGCAAATGACTACCAGTATAAAGCATATTATAAAAAATACGAAATTGCCTTTGCAGGCAAATTCACCAAAGATGCATGAATTCACTTAAATTCAGCTCAAGCTTTTGATCTCCTGGTATTCCTCCTGGGCATACTTTCACAGCAGCAATGTTTATCGTGTCCTTATTTTTAATCTTCCCGAGACACATTTATTGCAGACACCGAGAAGGAGGTGAACAGCATTTGAGAGACTTTAGGTAAGGAACATCCTCTTCCTGATGGAGCTGAAAGAAACCCTCACCAACACCAGCCTTTGGAAGCAGCAGACATTCTACCTGTTTAATATACTCCATGCAGTTCCCATGCTGTGGTCAGGTCATCAGTTTCTATTGCTTCCCTACTGCAGCTCACTTACATGAATGGCTTGAAGTTTTTTTTTTTGAGCTGAAATTACAGTGTGAATAGATCATCAGCTTGCCATAGAAAGAGGCAAAGGGCCTATCTTTGCCGCAAGGACAAAAAAGGCAAAAAAAGAAGTTGAAATCTTTCGGATGACTCCACCGCCTGAAGCTGGTACCCTTTTATAGCAAGTCTGCACCTTCCTGGATATTCTTACTTCCATCCTGCGCTGCCTGATTCTAGTAGGTGCCGAGCTTCCTTGATTTCCAGGACGGTTTGTGGGAAGCTGCAAGCTGTCAGCTGCTGCGATAATGAAGCTTTAAGTTGTCAGTTCTGGCACTGCTCTTACTACAGCGAGTAGTGCATCTGTATAAGCCTACCCCATGTCTGCGGTTTACGGAGACCAGCAGCTCCGCTTATGGGAGCCTCCGAAAGCCGCTCCTACAGCAACTGCCGCCGGGCGCTGCTGACTTGTTTGTTTGTTCGAGTGGCCTTGAAGAGAGAGCCTCCCTCTCTTCTGTAACCCTGCTTTTCTCCTAACCGTTCCAGACTTAAAAGGAAAATGAATTCTGATAGTTCAGTACTTGAGCTAACACAATTTAAGCCCCGATGAAGTCAGCAAGGCTGCTTTGTGGTATTTCCTGAAGGTAACAACTACAGTTCTTTTATTACTACCACCTGCTATTAGAGCTCGAGACTTTTTGTCGGGTTTGCCGTGACATAATTAACTGGAGAGCTCTGCACTCTCCCTCAATAATGGACTTAATTCCATCGTTTTGCAGGCTCATGTGTATGTGTAGGAACAGATGAAGGTGAAGATGCAGCAACAGAGAGACACCACATCTTGACAGAGGATCCCCCTGAAAAAGAAAAGCCCGCTCCTGCAAATCCTAACCATCCTGACACATTCTCTCCTCTATTCTTACAAATTCAAGAAGTTATATTAAGAGCTCGTTGGATAGTTCTGTTTTATCAGCCATGAAAATAGCTGCTCAGAAGCAAGGGAGGACCAGGTGCTATCTAGCTCAAATTCTTCCATTGCAACATCAAGATAATAAATCTAGAACTTCAAAAGTGGCAATGAATTGTAATGACTAAAAAGAAAAAAAATAAGTAAGATCAGTCCAGGCGAATTAAAGCATCACACTTGGATTACTTGAAGGTATATTGATTTGGGCCATTAAAAAATTATCGGCATAATTCTTTATGTGAAAAACCCTGTAAAACTTTCAAGGGTTTTAAATAAAAAATAACGTGCAGAATCTAACTCTGTACAAGTCCTTTTGTTGAAATAAAACTTTTAAGTGAAGAAATTAGGTTTGCTGATAAACATTAAAGGACATAAAAATTAGACTTCGGGCTTGTTATTTTTCTAATTGTAGATGATCACCTGACCTATTATACATAGAAAAACTTTACACGCACATAAAATCTAGTCCCCCAGAGAGCATTCAGTCTGCACATGGTCTATGCCTATATGAACATCAACTACATTTTCCTACATTATACTCTGGCAACTGCTAACAAATGCCAAGCCTTTGTGCCTTCAGCTGGACAGGCAATCGTCGCGTGTTTAGGACTATTCCATTACCCCTGCAAACCTGAATAAATAAATTCCACAGAGAACTGAAAGTTTGATGGGAAGAACGATAAGTTACCATATTTGGAATACTAAAGGAAGTATTCCTGAGCCAGATGGAAACTAATTTAAACTTTGTTCTACTGGCTCAGTTTTATACTCCCAAGCGTAGCAAATTAAAACGTAGCTCAATATTTGCATGAAACCAAATTGTTGCACTCAGATCTGCTCTTGATGAAACGCTGCAGTTAATGTATCTACGGAAACACCTATATATGCACAGGAGAGAAAACAAACACTTCCCAAACCCAGCCACGCTTTGATCCCATGAAGGACAACTTCTTTGACATTCTCTGTATCCTGGAGTTGTAACCCTGCACATCCTTTCCAGTTAAAAAAAAATTGTGCTGCAATACCACAACACAGCAAACAGCATCTATGGAGACAAGTTTTTGATGCTTGTCTGTGTTCTCCTGCGCAGGGCAGCAGCATTTCAAAGCAGCACTGAAATATTCCTCACACTTTTCCTTTGGGACTGATGTAGAAATAAGAAGAAAGGATGCAACCGAGGGATATAAAAATAGGGGAACTGAAAAAAACCCATCTGTACATGATGTCAATAGAACTGCCATTAAATACAGCAGCAGTTTCGCATTTTTCTATTCTTTTTACAGGATAGAGCAAGGAAGATGACTCACCACTAGCAACGCAAATAAAATGACTCCGCAGCTCCAGACGTCTGCCTTCCTCCCATCGTATTTTTCTCCCTGCGCAGCAATGACACAGAAGTTCAAAAGACTGCTCGCTAGCAAATGAATTAATTATCCTTGAAGAACAAGAGAGGGGAGAATGGGAAACCCCACATTTTAATTCATCCACCTGCTTCCCAAGGCGGCCTTCCCAACCTGAGGCCATGACACAGCGCACGGATTCAATTTTTACAAAATTCACTTATGGTCTTATCTGGGATCTGTGAGCACAGGCTCAGAAGTTGGGAGCGGGGCTGGCATGGTTGACAACCCACAAATTATTAGATCCATCACTTAAACAGTGTCAGAGGTGCACTGAGGATGTCAAGAAGGTGTTTCTCTCTTCCCTGGTTCTTCAGGGAGATTGTCACCAGTCACAGCATTTGCAGACTCAGAGTATTGTCCGGGCAGTCTGCTCTGTACGCTTCCCGCTGGGCTTTACGCTAAAGATACGCTTTAAAAGAGGGGAATCCTGGCCACCGCCAGTTTGGATAATAATTTTCAGAGGACAAAGGGAGAGGGGAAGGACAGGTCGTATTGTTTAACGGAAACCAACATCACTGACAGCCAACCCCAGTTCTTCTCCTGACAGGACAGCCCCAGCAGAGCAGGGACAGCGCAGGGGACCGCACCCCCTGGGTGGAAAGATCAGGTGAAAGGAGGCGGCTGTACTTCTGTGCCATCGCATGGCACGAAGGGTGCTGTGAGAGTAACACACCATCGCTCCCCTCCTGCGGCCAACGTGGCTTGTTTCTAAAGGGCTGCACCAAGCAAACAAAACCGCAGTTATGTCCCATGTGTCCGTCCCAACGCCATCTGCCTTGGAGAGGTTTACCCTGTACAGAGGGTCTGTCTGCTCACTTGCGACGAGTAACGCTTTAAAAAATACATCGATACACACTGACGTTAACCAACTTACCCGGATAACTTCAGGACAAGCATAATGTGGCGATCTGAAACACAAAACACAGGCAAACGAGCATGTAACAAACCAGTATTTATGGATTATGTGCACCTGTCCATTCTGCCTAGCAGAATCGGGATTGGCTCGCTTATACAGGATGCAAAAGTGTGCACAAGCAGCCCTTCTTTCCTTCCCTCAGGGAAAACTTATTTCTAAGAAACTCAGAAAACGGTGAGGAACCAGCATAATTCAACATCCTGAGGCCCTTCTATGAATCTCTTAAAAGCAAGGAAGAGAAGACCAGGCATGTTCTGTGATCGTACAGAATTCCAGCTCTCTAATCCCACCCTTTAACTCGGCCTCGTATCTAACCAGAAGGAAGGGCCACGCCGGACAGCCTTTTATATGAAAAAAAGACAGGACAATATTTTTAGACCAAGCACATGCTTCTCTAAACCACATCGTGCACCTCTTAGGCTGAGATTGCTCTCATAAGTACATTAAAAAAAAGAAAAGTGGTCATAAAAGCTGCCGATACATGAGTTCAATGCACAATATTTTTTTTCTTCTAAAAACCTAAAAAAGATGCATAGTAGTATTATTATCCAGTGAGTTAATATATTCTTTTTGCATCCTTCTACTCATATATCTCTGGTTTGATTCTTGGCTGAGAATAGTTAATTGCTTCAACTTGCCAGGTAATCATTTTAATTCCTAAAGATTATAGCCACAGCTATTTATTTTATAGCCTTCATTAAAGTAACTTGACAAGTAAAAGGGATGCAAACTGTCCGAGACCTGTGTGCAAATCATGCCATTGTTTATACTGACATCTCCCAGCAGCCCCTGAGCCCCTCTTCATCTGAGCATTTGTTCCTTGTGACAAACGCAATCACGGCCGGGCAATACCTGTCTCACAAAGTAATGAGCAAACCAGAAGCACGGCGAGGTTAGCTTTGTGCTAGGACGGCACATTAATGCCCGGCGAGACAGCCCGTTAATTGAATTTCCATGCACGCCACGCTTATCTTAGGGCAAAATATCATCCCGTGGGCATAGAACGCCCCGATTCGGTATCATGGCTTTTGGCAAACCACGATAATAAACTCGGGGCCCGCTGGGGACCACAGCTACCTTGACAGCAAAGCTTAAGCGAGGAAAGAGAAATGCAGTTGATCCCTGTCACGGATTTTAGGAAAGGTGGAATTCAGAAGTTTAATACAATATTTAATACCTTCCACTCTCCCGTTTAAGAGGTTATCCCAGGTATTCTAATCGGGTCTACCTGCTCGGTTGTGATCCCAAGTGTTGTAATTCAGACTGGATTTTAAAAATCTCTATCAGAGAGCCAAAGCAGACAATGGAAACCAGAGCCTTCCCTCACAGAACTGGCCAGAGTTGGCCCTTGGGAGACCCAACAGAATGGAGTGGTGCCCAGTGGGCAGACCTGGGCTCTCCTGGCAGCTGTCACTGGGAGTCACAGGGACATGGACAAGGCTACTTAACGTTTTGAAGAGCTGCAGCTTGAAAAAGGTGACCAGAACCTCACCAAGAGTCTACTCTTCGGACTAAACCAAGAGCAATGCCACCGCGGCTGCCCTAACCTCACAAACATCTGCACGACGGAACTCACCTGGGCCCGTGTGGGGCTTTAAGCTTTCAGGGCAAGAGCTTCTACAGTAACAAAGAGCACGATGGCAACAGGAATGAGATAAAGCTAAAGCAGGCAGTAACGCGAATAAAACTGCCGCGTCTTGACTAAGCGGGGGCTGACGTGGGGGACTCGCAGCCCATTGCTGGGCCCTGCAGGAGGAAGGTGAGGCCAGAGTGAGGCACTGAATTGCTTAACGTTACACACGTATATTGTTCTCCGAGAATTTGCTTCCTTTTAAGTCACCTGCAGCTGTTCTTCTTCATACCCCAAAGACTTAACCACTAAACAGTCATGTCACTGCACTAACATGTGACTTCACAAGCTTTCAGAAGACAAATTATTCTTGTGAGAACACATGACCAGCAGTGGTGTCCTTGCTTCATATCATTAAATCAATGTATTAAGGTACACAGAGATGGGAATTAAGGAGCAGCAGCAGAACTGGGACCTCAGCCCAGGACTGGACAAGCAGAGCCCAGTGTCGTCAGTGCTAGATTGTTGAGAGAGAGCAGTGAAGGAGGGCAGGGTGGGGAGAAGCGCAGTATGGCAGCTGTAGAGAAGGTAGTAATGCAACTAGCATCTGGAAATAAACATGGTAAGCAAAAAGTGTACAGGAATTAGGTCAGATCATTGACATTCACTCAGTTGAGTCACCTCAGGATAGACAGACCAAGACACAATCTAGGTGACTGCTCAGCTCCTGTCACGTAGCACGTCTCAGTTTCTCAGTCTTGTATGTATTTTAGTTTCTGTCCTACAGAAGGTGAGTCACAAAGACAAATAGTCCATTAAATGGCAACTACAAGTGGTGTCTGTGGCTGTGCTAGAAAGTTAAGCCAGACTTCTCAAACCCTGCCCAGGATCCTGCCCAGTTCAGCATCATCCTTCCTCACAACACTCTGTAGGTGGCCATGCCATCTGGGGTGATTGCTTCTGAATTTTTATTTGTGTACGACGACTCCAACAAAGATTTCAGAACTTTCAATTGTGGATGCTGAGCAATGCAACCACCTTGCCAGCTGCCTGTGCTAACATCCTTGAATAAGTGCTGTGAAGAACTCAAGATAGAAACGTACTCGTTTCTGTGTCCCACAAGCAAATGTACTTAAAGCATTTACCTTGCAGAGGTCAGATGGAGTGCAGTCGAATCTGCTAGGTGTCTTACAAGCCACCACTAAAATTCTGCTAAAATCTAGGAGAATAGGTGGAGAAAGTGCTATAATAAATCTTTGGAACAAGTTGTATTGATTTGATAATTCAACAGCTGCACTGCAACTGCCCAGAGAGCAGAGGTTCCTGGCATAGCCAGGCTGAATTCTTGCCAGCACACACTACGTAGATATCTACAGCATTATCTTGGCTAATGGCTCTAAAAGGGATCCTCTGGCCAGCCAGAATCCATAGAAAACTCATTTCCATGCTGCCAATCACAGGGCAACTTCAACTGCTTAAAGAGAAAACTCAAATTTAATCAAAAATCTATTTATCTTTCTACAGAGTGATGAATATTTCTTTGGCTCTTATCACTAATTATTCAATATACGTGTGTCAAGAGCAACATTCCCTGCCTCTTCCCCTAGGCCACTTCCTCATCGTTCAGCTACATCTCTGTGCAGCAAAAGCCACACTCTGCCCTTGATAACAAATAAGCGTATCGCTCAGCAAGATCAAGAAGCAGTCGCTGCCTGTGGGTACAGCTGCAAGGAAAAGCACCGGTGTCGGCAGTGGTTATTTCAAGGGTGGTGGGGATTCTCCAGGCTAGTCTGCCTGGGGCAGGAAGGGTTTGTCAAATGGTCAGTCACAGCTATGGCTCGAGGACATGGCAATCTTAAGGATCTTGGGGGAACTCAGCGCAGGATTTCAACCAGAGGAAATAAGCCAGAGTGCAGCAGTGAAATCTAGGACAGCCCTGGACAGTTAAAGTCACAGAATCATAGAATAGTTTCGGTTAGAAGAGACCTTCAGGATCATCGAGTCCAGCCTTTGTCCCAGCCCTATCAACACCACTAAACCATGGCCCTCAGCACAACATGCATTCAGAAAGAAACGTGTATCTCCTTTAGGTGTCTATCCTGGATTCCATCCGAGAAACCAGAGAAGTAGTTCTTAGTCTGGGCACATCAAGATATAGCGCAGCCCCAGAAGATCTGAGACAACCAGGGCCCTATCTTTAGGGCAGATGTGATGTGCCTGTGACCTACAGGTCTCACCACGTAGGTAAGAGGGACCTGCACTCTACAGATACAGATCGGCTGCCCATCTGTGGCTTATCTTGTGCTTTGCCAGTGACAAACCACCTGTTACCTTGCCTGATGGGATCCCAGATCCCATCAAAGATGAGGGTCCCTTGGACCCAGACCTTAAGACGGTACTATTTGGGGCACTTAGGTGCCATTCTTTAGGCCTCACAGCTGCCACTGGAACCGGTTCTGTGGAGTTTCTGCAGAGAGGGAGGAACAAGAAGGCTCCCTCCCTGTTCTTCTTATGCATCACGTTACCTTGATACAGCAGGTTGTACAGGTGCACTGAAGTCCTCCCCACATCTAGCTGGGTTTGCTGTTGCTCGGACGCTGGAGTCCCTTCTTCCCCCTGTTAACCATCATCTCCAAGCTGGCTTTCAGAGACAGAAGCTACCGACTAGCACAAAAGGCTGCCCGTGCTTTCCCCCGACACTTGGTAGCAAAGGGCTGAGATGAAGGGGAATGCCAGAGGAGCAGCAGAACAGGTAAAGGGAACTCTTCTAGAGAAGGACACACGTTAGAGCCTTGTGAATGGAGGAAGCGAGAGCCACAGATCACACAGAAAAGGAAGATGGGCTGAAGAACCGGTTCCAGTGGCAGTGGGCAGTTAAGGCTGCAGGGAAGGCAGTAGCTGTAGGGAAGGCTGTAATTAAGGCAGTAGCTGTAGTTAAGGCTGATTGCTATTTCACCATTAAAGCCTCAGTCATTTAGCTTTATATTAGAAAACCCAACACCTAGCCCTCAGCCATCTTACAGATGTTTACAATTACTTTTTGGGGGAATCCGCAAATCAGTTCATTAATCAATGTATCAGTTCATTACTAAGACCTGGAACCTTTACGAGATCTGAATTTAAAAAATGAAACAGACCTCTGTATTAGAAGGGCATAAGATTGCAAAGTTAAGTATTCAGAAGTTAAGAATTGCTGAAATAGAGCTTGAAGAGGTTATACTGTACTCCATGGGTAAGTCAGATTGGAGTGCTGGATGCGTCGCTGTCCCCAGCACCTCTGTTTTACTTGTGGCTGCGGTTGGAAAGTCTGTAGCAATGTGAGGAGTGTTTAGTGTCACTAAGGACAAGATTCTGATGGAGGCAACTGATTGATGTACTGGAAAATTAAACTTTCTCTCTCTGCTCCTGCCACAGAATCCTTCTGTGAAAAAAATGAAGAAGTGCCTTAAACTGAGATGTTCCCAGGTAACCGAGTTGCACGTTCTCCAGTTTGCAAAATCACATCATGACACATCCCAAGTTTGATTTACAGAATTCATGGGGAAGTGGAGCAGCAGTTGCAGTTGGTCAGCACTGCTCTCCAAGTGAAGGACTGTTTGCAAGTATTCTGAGATATTGGGTCCCAGAGTATATCAACTGCACACTCAAAATTGGTGGCTAATTTTGAGTTTCATTTTGCAGAATCACGTGTCCTCATATAAATGGAGACAGCCAGATCAATGTAGCAAATGTAACACGAAAACTGCATAGTTAATACTTGTAAACTGAAGATACTACGATGAAAATCCTACCTAATATTCACAGCAAGGCTTGAATGCAGTGAGCAGAAATTATGAATCGATCCATAACATGAGTGATGAGGACAAATCAAACATTAAGCAGCTGTTTATTCAAAATACTGCACTGGCCAAACATCAAATGAGGCAAAGATTTGTTGGAAACAACCTGTACGAGCTTGTAATTAATGACCATATCCTAATGTTCACATAACAACACGGCAATCTGAAGAATAGCACATCTTAAATTCTCAGTGCTTGATTTTGCAGACTTAAAGCTCTTTTAACATGCCTTAGGATGTATTATAGGGGAGGCTAATATTAATGGTTATTAACAAGGTTGTCTGTTATTCCCCTGTATAACCCTCATTGTAAGTTGCTTATGACTTACCACCAATTTAACAACTTAAGAATTATTTTCCTTGCTTTTCTTCTGTCTCAGACAGGTTTCATGTTTGTGTGTGCATGCATATTGTGGATGGGCCAAAACCATTTCCACAAGTCTAATCTAAACTCATTCTTCTTCCTGTAAGAAAGGATTCCTAATGAGAAAATGTGGGGGTTTTCTGGTAGAGCCAGGCGACCTGTGGGTCTGCAAAGTGTTGCTAGGAATTGGCAGGAAGAGCTGAGGAATTGACTGTGCTGGGGTTGGAAGTTGCTGGTTTCCTCCACTATGCTACCGACGGGTGCAAAGCTTCCTTCTCGCTCTCAATAAAACCATCCTCAGCATCTCTCTTCCCACACGCACACACCTTTCTGGATCAGGCCAGGGGTTCCCTGTGGAGACTGTTGCACACGGACGGTTAATTGTGGGCGGTCAGTCTCCGTATCAACCTTTACAACCCCCCAAGACTTGTAACTCAGAAGTATCCTCTTTCAATCCTTCCTTTTAGCCATAAGCCCTTAGTCAAAGAAAAGGGAACAAGGTCCAGAAAATGCCCCAACCCTTCCTACTTTTCGAACACTCCTACAGCAACGACAACAATTTATGTTCAGAGCAACCTGGACACTACAATGAGTTGCTAAGATGGAGAACTGAAGCAGAGAAAGGTAATGCATCTTGTCAGAGACCACCCCGAACGCCTTCAGCCGAGACAGAAATCAAGCTCGGATCACCTGGGTCTCAGTCCTGAGGTTTAACCATAAGGCACTCACTCTTCCTGCCCAGTGACAGTCCAGGATGGATTGGACAATATCTACGGCTCTGAAATGCCGCGAGGCAGCACACTGGGAAGAATCACTGGGAAAAGAGACAGGGGAGTGTCTCTGCATGCCTTTGGGTAAAAGGAGAGGAAGGGACGAAGAGAGCTAAACTAACAGAAGCAGCATCCTTCCACATCTTCTGCTTCCTTCCCCGTCTGCTGTTTGCTCACAGACCTCCCCTGCTCCAGGAAGAAGGCAGAGACTCATTCTGCTACTTTGGCATTTCAAGAACCATCTCTCCATGAGTCTGCCGTGATGTGCAGCCTCTGCAGTAAGCAGAATTCTTCCTGCAGACCCTACACACAGCTCCTCTTCCCCTCAAGGGTCTGAAGACACACGGCTTATTGCTCTGTGTGTATGCAGGATTGGCGCAATATCCATTCCCAGCAACGGGGATTCATTACAGTCAAGGCTCAAGGTGCAGTCTGTGACAAATCATGTCATGACACAGCAAATCCAGCCCTACCTCCCTCTCCCACACAAACACAGCTGGATTGGACTTTTCCTGTCCTTCCCCAGAAAACTGTGCAGATCTAAGGAGCAGCTCCAAGAAACCCCTGTCACTGAGGTACGTGATGCAGCACGCTTCAGGCTGCGTGATGATCTTCATGAGGCCAGTCAAGGCTCTGTGGTGACCTCCAGCCTACCCAAACCTTGGACTAAACTTAGCAGTCTGCTTGCGATAGCAGAGAAATTTCGACTGCACTCTAACCGCTCTGCTGTGCTGACAAAGTCAGCTGCATCACACGGCTCAACCCCATCTGATCCTCCCACTCTGACTGACAGAAATACCTGGAGACTCCATGCGTGACTGTCAATGGAAATGTTACAGTTTCATCTCATTATCAGTGTTCACAGCCCAGATAAAACCATTCTGGAAATGAACTTCTGGGTGCATGGAGGAACATCTCATTAAAGCTCGATATCTCAACCATGATTCACTCTGTTTTGTTCCTTTTCATGCTGGCTGAAAGTACCAACTATGAGGGTAGGTGAAACCGTTGCCTTGAAAAGCTCTGAGGTTGGTTACTGTGCGTGCTCCAAGGGAAAGGGACTCATAACTGGATTGCCTTTCTTTGTGAACAGTGTGGCGTATTGTTACATTTTCCTTCCTTCCTTCCTCCTTTCACCCCCCAAACCAGAGAGATCACAAGACACCAGTATCAGCCATGCTGGGCTCCATGCCAGGAGAATTAATGAAGTGGTGTAATAGCTCACACGGAGGCCTAGTGATTGGCACCACGCACAAAATGCATCTGCAAGGCAGGAGATCATAGCGTTGCTGCTGTGTTCTGTTTATTACAGGCACATCTCTTCCGTTCCATTGATTTCTTTATTAGCGCGTTTTAAGGCCGCAATGTGGGGGCTGGCTCCGCTTGAAGCACGGAGGTTTGAATTCCAGCACAACTTACGGAAAGGAAGCCCTCCCTTTGAGACTGGATGACAGAGCCTGGTGCTAACAAGAACAGGAATCCTACCGAGAGTTTCCTGAGGAGTTTGAAAAAATCCTACAGGGCAATGTGAGACCGGGTTGATATCAGACTCTTGTTTTTTCTTGGTTTCTCTACCGAGCACAGCAGCTTTGTGGTAACTGCAGGGAAGACTTCATTTCCTAATCTAGCAGGGAGGTTTGAAAGCAGCTGCAAGCAACAGATGTGCAGACTCATAGCTCCTTGCTTTTCATCTGTGCAGTTAAGAGGTCAAATCTCGACTTGACACAGACAGGGAAGAACGGCTGAATCTCAGCATACTCATCAACCAGCATTCGATCACATCATGAACTTCAAATAATTTTGCTATCCATTATTCATGATAGAGCCCATAGATTGAGCAGAGCCGCCCAGCGCAGGGCTGCGAGGCAGCGGCCGGGCCGGGTAGGGAACAACAGCTCCACAACTACCCCCGACTGCCTTGGCTTCCAGCACAGACTGCAGAAACACAGACTGTAATCAGCTGAGGACAGGGCTGGGCTGGAGTCCTCAGACTCCTGCTACCCAAGGCCAGGAAGAGCAGGTCAGCAGGGGAGGAGGTGCAAATGTCGGTGTTGTCTGCAACTGCAGTGGCTGAGCTCGCTGTGGTAACAAATTGAGACACAGCCAAAAGCCACCGTCTTGGTGCCAGGCTGCTGCAGCGTGATGTAGCTGCTGCCCTTGCCACAGCTCCCTGTGCAGTCAACGCGGCACCAAGGCGTAGCTATGGGGGGACAGGGAAGTCCCTAGAGGTGGTGGCCATGAGAGGACATTGCTCCCAGGGGACACACTTCGTCCCCGGCCAGGCACCCGGGCTTTGCTCAGCTGTTGGGATTACTGCTGGCTCCCTTGGAAATTCCTAGAAACCTCTTGCTGGCAACAGAATTGCCATGGAAATGCTTTTAGATTGCCCCTGCAATATTCCTCCAAGCTGTCTCCTTTATAGCTGCATTCACGCCCTGCTTGTGATTGCAAAGGATGCTGCTGCCTCCCCGTCAATCCCACACGTGAGGGAGCAATGCGGAGCACGAACAGCAAGAGCTGCAAGCGGGCAGCCTAACTGGGACTTGCAAATTCAATTTCGGAATCCTTAGATTTGCTTTTCTTTCACCCTTTAATATTTCCGAAGCCTCTTTTTGAAACAACCAACACTGCTGCCTTCGTTTCCCCCAAATTATATGGCCAGTGAAAAGAAACATACACCAACCGTGTGCAGATGAATCCAGACCTGAACTCCTCAATTTTTATACCCATACGTGACACCTGCAGAGGCCTGCTTTTCACTTTAAAAACTTTCTTTTAGTTATCTTACACACTATGGGCATCATATCAAGTTATCTTGCAGGGAAATAACAGTGCACAGTGTAAGTCTGCAGGTCTCTATTGAAACCCTTACCACAGACAACTTTTACGTCTGGAATCTCTCACTGATTTTTGCAGCCGGTTCCGAGACACTCACCCGCAACTGGTTTCTAACAAGCTGTCGCCAACCTGCAGCGAGGCCATCCCGAAGTCTGCTATCCGGATGTTGTTCTTTTCATCCAGCAGTAGATTTTCTGGTTTCAAGTCCCTGTGGCTGTAAAGGAAGGATCAAAGCACGAGTTAAATTATCCACAACAGCTTTCTCACTCCAAAACTTGTTCTTTTATCCTGCGAGGCATCCAACCTATTATATTTTAATTGATTTTTTTTTTTTGTCCCAGGTAGAAGAACACACATGACCAAGATGTAACCTCTGCAGTACTCTGGACAGCATCCCAGATGCCCCCTACTGACTAACGCAAGGCTTGAGGCTGCAGTGCCCTCACAGGCAACGAATATCTTCAACTTCCGTGATCCCAACACCATCTGAGGGAGAGACCAAGGGGAATAGGTAGGAGGAGAATTTCAGCTTGGATTCATGGCTGATAAACTCCCTCATATGCCAGCTCCTTAAGGTAGGAGGGAACACCATCAATATATTGTCAACCACAAGAAAGAAAATGAGTGATTTCTTGAGAAAAAAATGTCCTCGGTGTAAATGCTTCTGCAAAAAGCCTCTATTAGGAGTTGTTTACATAGGCGTATGGCTTTGAAATAATTTTGGGTAATTAGATCTGAGAGAGAAATCCTTCCAACCCAGCACTGCTTAAAACTGAGGGTGCCAGCAGTGGGAAGGAAGGGAGAGGATTCCCTCCTTTCCATCTTATCATTTGGCACCATGAGAAGAGTGAGGCTGCCAGGAAGGATCTTGAGGATGGCAACTCCTGCTTCAAAGCACAGGTATCACATAGTGACTAATCTATTAGACTTTATTATCCACAGCCAGACCCCTGTGCACCTATGTCTGCTTCTCAGTACTCAAGTGCTTTTGTACGACTATTACATTTATTTGATTTTACATCCAAAGACAACCTGTAAACAACACAGGTCAATTCTATGCAAAACTAGAGCCCACTGTCATAGGATGCCTGGAGAGTGTAATAGGTATTTCCAGCGGAGACTTCCAGCAAAAGAGCAGGTACTGGTCATTTACCTTATCCCTGAGTCTTATGATTGCTTCTCCTTCGCTTCCTAAAAAGCATAAAATTTGGTCTCCATTCCTGTCTAAGCTTGATGAACCCTGTGTGTCAAAGTGGCCTTGTTAACGATGGGCAAACGAACCCACACATAACGGGGCAGCGTGATTCAGATTTGTGTCTATTTTCATCCAACAAAGCAAAAGGCACTTTATCAAATCTGTCTTTCTCACAGAAATCAAAGTTGCGAGGCAACTGGAGACAGAAGCCTTATTAGCCATGTAATAATTACCAAGACAGTCATACCTACTTGACAAAAAAGCACATGAGTGACAAGGAAACGTTCCAGAGGCAGCGAATGACCAGTGAAAGGGCCAGGAAAAGAATCCCCGAATGCCAGCATCAAGGGCAGCAGTCCTGGACAAAGGCAAGATCATCAACATCTGCCAAACCTGAACAGGCTTGAGCCCAAGCAGAGAAGTGAAGAGCCCACAGTCCTAATGCAAGCTAGAAAAGCTGGAAACTGAGGTAGTGGTGTGGGATTTAGTCTTTCCTCCAGCAGACATCCTGGAGAGCTCTCATTTTGCAGCTGGTTCCATTAATGGGGTGCTGGGAAGTCCTCAGCTGGCTGGGGAGATGCACTGAAGCTCTGTCTGAGGATCAGGGCTCGGTGACAAGTAACGGCTCCCTGTAAAGCTGGGAAACAAGAAACCTCCCCACACCTCTAGCTGAGCGGGTGTCCTTCTGCCCCACGCGGTTTCTCAGTGGCTGTGGAGGTTTTTCAGTCTCCTGCCTCACTGCTGACCGGACACCTGGTGCAGAAGCTGAAGGTGCTGCTGCCCGGGGCTGCTCCGCTGGGTGTGCACTGGCTGGTATCGCTCACTCAGGTTCAGTCTGTAGCAGCCACACGGCTGACATGTGCCTTCTGTACCCCAAAACTGAAATTCTTTGCTTATCCTAAAATCACATAATTATTTTACAGAGAAAAAACAGAACTTGAAGGAATGATGAAGGCAGAGCATGACCAAAGCACAGGAGGTCCACAAAGCGTTTCTCCAGCCTGGATGCATGCTCAATACAAACCATCTTATTTCAGGAAAACAGCTAAAGGAAATGCAAAAATGCTCCCCTGCTACAGAGGGTAGGAGCAAAACGTACACGAACCTTGAACCAACCCCATTCTCAGACCTCTGAGAGGTCGTGAAAGGGAAGGGACAATGTCTTTGCAAAATGAGTATAGTATTCACTGGTGGAACGGAGTTGTCTTCTTCCTATTTTACTCTGTCTTCCCATCAGCTGGGATCCACAACACAGTTCTAGCCCTGAGTTTTGGGGGAGAATCTAGTGGGAAAATGAGTTTCTTATAAAGTGGCAAATATACTCAGGGCTTTTTTTGGAGAGCCATTGCAAAGGAGAGAGGAAAATGTGGGTGCCACCATTCGCATTCCAAATGTGCATCAGCTTCACCTCACCATGCTGGGCAACGTTTTTCCAGGAATTATCAGCCTGCGTGGGCTAACGGTCTTCAGGCAGAGGTTCCGACCCATCCCCAGAGAGCATTTAGAAAGTCTTAAGTTGGGACCTGGGGATTCACGCGATGGATAGCACCCATGAAGGGAAATCAGGAGCGGCAACAGACCTTAATGCCTTTTTTTTTCCCTTCCTCCAGACATCCACCAAAATAAAATCAAGAAAAATTATCAGCTCTTCACTACAGCAGAGAGGAGAGTGTGGACTCTGTCAAGAAGCATTACATTTATTGCTGACTGGGCCCTAAGATACAAGAAATGTCAGACGGCAGTTTCGCATCTCTCCGACCCTTATCCATCCCTCTTTCAACACCAGAGCCCAGTGCGGATGGAGTTACCGCTCAGGATTTTGTGGCAGCCTGAGTATTTTGTTTGCATCGTGGCAGCACTCCTCTCAGAGACTGGGGTGCCACTGGGATCAGGCAACACTTGCACATTCAACCACAAGAGCATTTTACACCCCAATAAAGCCATCTTTTAGCTGGAACATTTCTCTGCTATCCATCTTCAGACCACTTTGGATCCTGGGGACAGAAATCAGGCCAGGAGGGGCAGAACCAGCATCACTGCCACTGGGAATGAGACTTCCCCTCCGTATTTGCATTTCCCAGCTTTGTTTTGCCAGCTCTTCCAATGCCGGAAGGAAAGGAGAGCACCATATGGGAACAGGGAAGGCTCGTTATAATTCACCTAAGAGCCCAGCAGCCCGGCCCAGCCTGGCCAGCCTCACGCATTCCTATTTGGAAAGAATTCTCTTGCGCCAAAACGAAACAAAACAAAAGTCCCACTGCATGTGGTAATTACTTGGCACTAATGGATCATTGCAGAGTAAATGCATTTAATTTGGTCCCATTCCAGCTGATCTCTCTGGCTCTCCATGTCTTATATGGCCGCATCAACTCGTCTCTCTGCAGGTGAACAGAGGACTCGTTACCCTTTCGTTGTTCTAAAGGCTCTAAAGCTGTCGGGGCGTTCTCACACGGCTAGAAGAACTTTTTTTTTAGCCTCTTTATTGACAAACACGGCAAACTCTCCTATGGAGCCCTGCAGACGCTGAGAAAGAACACGGAAGTGAAATGCAGCGCTGCAGAAGAAGTCAGTGTGCCGCTGCTCCGGGGTGTCCACGGGCTCCCAGAGCTCCTCAGCCAAGACAACGGAGCAAGAAGTTCGCACCGGGAGCCTGCACACGTGAGCAACAACCCTCTTTTACAGATGACAACAAACGCTTCACGATTTCCTTGCAGCACAAAACAGATACAGAGAGAGGTTTTTTTTTTTTAAAAAAAACCCCGCAACTGTCCTGTGGAAACGGGCACAGTTCTTGGAGGTGGTGCCCAGAAAATGCAAGGCACACCTACGCGTTTGCGTGTTCCAGCTTCTCACTGCCACGCCGACCACGCTTGCTTTCTGGTTGCTCCCAGGGATGGTGCTCAGAGAGCCCCTCTAGCTCCCTCCGCTGCCTTTCTAGTCCATCCTCCTGCTCTGGGAACACGCCTGTATCCGTACTGCAGGCAATTGCAGCATACGGAAAAAAATAAAAAAAAAAAGAGAAGTAAAACACTCTCTCCTTGCCACCCAGGTTTGGCAGGAGATTTTTGGAGTAGGGACGGACTCCAGATCTTGGATTCAAAGGAGCTATGTCACCTGGCACGGGATGATGAACTAACCCATTATTTTAAAGTGATTTTTGAGCCGAAACGTTCATATCAGTTTCTATGACAACTCGTTGTAGGTCACAGACTTCTAACCCAAGAAACCTCCTAATTGGAGCAGTTGCAGGTCATTTGTACTAATCAAATTGCTGGCTACTTTGCAAATGTTTTTCTTTCTGACCCCAAACTCCCTGAAGTGCCAGACCACAGAGTAATTGTTCCACAGCATGGCTCTTGAAAGTGCCTGATATGATGCAAATAATCTACCAGTAATAATAAATAGTAGGAGAAGCAATATTTTTAATTCTCCTGAGCAGAAAAAGCCTTTAATCTTATTTTTTCTTGCTTCTGCAAAATCAGATCTGAACTTGTATCTACCTCCAGAAGAATCCTTGATTAGAGCCATGGTTGCTATGCTCAAATTTAGTAACTTTTCACAGAATTCTGCAGAATGAGTAAATACAGTTACAGCTAGGAAAAAGGACAACACCAATACACCTATCAGGGAACCTGGAGGAGGGTTTGCATGTGTAAAACCTTGCTTGCTTTTTAACAATTATTTCTACTGACCTATTAAAATACATTGCTTCTCCCTACCAACCTCACCCCAAAACATATATTTCAAAGCCAAGAACAGACTGGCAGGTCTGACCACCACTGCTGTGCCTGCCAGAGAGTATTACCTGGTTCTGCTTAAAATAAAACTGAGTTTCCAGTGGCTTATATAAAGAAGCAAACTTACAAAAATACATGTTCTCTGACTTTAGCTGAGCTGGCAACTTTGCCTTTGGCATTGCAGCTGCTGTACTCAATGGGTTTTCTCCAGTTCCCTTTTCAAGGGAAATTTGAAAATTGCTCACTGTTTTAGAGGGAGTCTCAATCAGAGATGTGACTCTCTTGGATTCATACAATAACTGGTGAATCTGAGCTGCCAACAGGGGAAAAAGGCACCTTTCTCACTTCTGATGGTCCGAAAGAGAATTTGAAAGCCTAAAGACTCTAGGACCAGGAAGAAAACAAAAACCACCCAGAAACCAACCTTATCAAATGCCACAATTTCTAGACCGGCTTCATATTTGGAGGCCTCGAATCACCAATCTGAAGTGTCCAGCTGCTGCAGCTGTGTTTGACAGCCCGTCCCTGCAAACACCGCAGCACGCGCCTCAGGAACGAAGAGCGGGCGGCACGAGGAGGGTGGCACTACCTGCCAGGATCACAGAATGTTCACACCTGGCATTCTTCAGCCTCCTCTGTTTCTCCAAGACACCCCAGATTTCTCCCTTAGGAGCGCTGCTGCCTTTTCTGACAGGGCTCTGCAGCTCCTGCCTGTGGGGATATAGCAGAGATTGCTGTGAAACCTTGAAGCGTTATTTTATGAGGAGCCTTTCCCCCCCCTCCCCGTTGCAGTGCTGGGAAGAAAACAAGGCAAAGTCAAACAAAGCTCTTATTCATTGCCTCAGCCCTCGAAGTCACACCCCCCCGCGCCCACGCAGGCACACACAGACACACTTGAGCAAGAGCCTTGTGCTACTCAAGCAAGAACAGCCCCAGGCAATGAAAGGAGAAAGGGCCCTCATAATTGTCATTTATCAATATTCATAAAGAACCTGCCTTAACCCCTCTTGTGCACGCTCGTGGGGGAAAAAAAAAAAAGGAAAAAAGAAAAAAAAAACAACCCACAAAATGAAACCCAACCAAAATAAAAATAAAATGAAATAATCAGCTCTCTGCTCATTACCGCAGGGGATCTCCTCTCAATGTCACCACCGCCCCGCGCAGTAATTGGCATTATCTGTTATCTCTGAAGCCATAATAAGGTTTGCCACGGGGCATTTTCTGTAATCATATTTTTATT
Organism: Apaloderma vittatum; assembly: GCF_000703405.1. Classification (NCBI taxonomy): domain Eukaryota; kingdom Metazoa; phylum Chordata; class Aves; order Trogoniformes; family Trogonidae; genus Apaloderma; species Apaloderma vittatum. The sequence goes on along the minus strand of NW_009722351.1, from coordinate 2,607 downwards.
TGTCAGCTTGTGAGATGCAGACACCAAATATAAGCTTGACCAAAGCAAAAGCAAAAAAAAAAAAAAACCAAACCCACAACAAAACCAGGACCAAACCCAAGCCGAAGCACACAAAATCCGCGTGGCGCCAATCGCCGCTCTCGCCGGTGATGTCACGCGCAGCCAATGAGGCCCCCGCCAGCTCCCCTCGCCGGCTCCCACCCTCCCTCGGCGCTGCCGCATTCCCTCGCTCGAGAGAAAAAGAGACTCTTCCCGATGAAAGCAAGGATTTGAGATCTACCAAGCGAGTGCTCCTACACTGTTTCCGATGGAAAAGGGGAAGAGTCGGTGCTGAATTAGCAGAGAGAGCTCCCTGTGAGGGAGAAGGCGCTGCTGACTTGGGGCACCCGGCTGAAACATCTTAAAGGCCCTGAATTTAGGGGAGCAGACACCCGGCATTAGGTGAAGGGCAGCTTAGGACAAAAACCCATCAGTTATGTTTGAAAAAACTTTCTGGGCTAGGATGGTCTCACACTTAAGGCCAAGGAATCCCAGACTTCTCTGCCACCTCTTGCATCTGCTCTGGGCACTGCAGGGCGGTGCAGAGCCCTCGGAGTAAGCACAGAGGAAGGGCTGGAAGCAGCGATGCTGCATCACTGAGCCCCCCGCGCAGCTTGCCAGCTCAGGCGAGGCAGCGAGGTGACACAGACACGCTCGTCACAGGATCCCACGCAAAAGCTCCGCGCGGTGCTGGCTGTTCACGCCCACAGCATAGTGCCGCGTACACAGAAACCTCCTTAGAGAACCCTGGCAGCTTTTCCCCACGGCCAGCCTCTACCGGAAAGTCCCATAAGTGACTGCACTTCAGAGTGAGGTCCATCAACTATTCCCCCACTGTTCCTATTACACAAAACAAGAACAGAAAGCTTGCGCTTTGATAAAACAACACAAACAGACTCGAGCGCCAAGTCTATTCTGCTTCCTTGTCTGAGCTGCTTGTTTGGAAATACCTCTCAGACACAGGCGATCTCCCCAGGCAGTACCAGCAGATGCCTTTTACTGACAGGAGGACTGGGGAATTCTTTTCCGATTCTTTGCTCTGGGAATTCTGGAGCATCAATACATTTGGAGCAGTAAAAGCTGAACGTGGTTACATATTGCTGTGAGAGAAAGGCGCGGATATTTCACAGTGTTTTGGGAGGTACGGGAAGAAGACGGGACCACAACATGGGGCTGGGGACACCAGGCTATCAATCTATTCTGCCAGTAGGTTAGAGGCACCCACGTTTAGTCATTAAGCAAAGCAGAAGCCTTCATTTTTCAGTGTGGTCATAACTGGATAAGCTGGCTGATGAGACGATTTGTCATTTCACTGCCCCACAACAGGACAAGGTCAGGCTTCATTGCTCAGGAAAGCACATTAACTCGAATCCTGGCACACACACACATATATTTATGCACACTCTGATTTGAGAAAGGGTTTAACGGCAACTGCCCGGAATACAGCACAGAGCCTAATATAACACAGACCACACAAGTCTCAGAGTGACCCAGAGGGAGGGAGAACTTATGATTTACCGATAACTTATTCAGCACTAGATGCTAGTCGAGGGGCAGTTGGCAAGGGGACAGGGGATTTACTGCTAAACAGGACTACTGCCCACAATCCAATGTGACAGGGGAAAATGAACTCCTCAAGGGAGACATGCACTCTGCCCTGGAAATTCCACGTACTGTGAAACCTGCAGAGGTGCTTGTCTGTCTCGCAGGCTCCCACGTCCCTCACTCTGTTTATTAAAGTCTGACACGTCAAGAGGTAGCCATCACAAGCCCAAAGAACTGGTACATGTGTTTACATGTGCCTGCTTTCATAGAAACTTCTATCCCAATGGAAACTCCTATTTCTCTGGAATATTCATTTGAGAGAATAAGTAATTTCTCTTCAGTTGTATTAAAACACTTTTGACTGTTCCTGGATCGGGACTGAAGTGTAAAGCCTAGCAGGGAACAGAAAGATGCACGTACTCAATCTGCCAGCGGTTACGCTGCCCAGCGTACGTAGAAAATAACAACTGCACAACCTACCGAGGATTGCGCTGATTGTAAGAAGGTCACGATCACACAACCCAGCTGATCAGCAGGGAGGCAAACACGTGGAATTTGCAGAACAGGACTTGTCAGAAGTCTCTGCCAACAGAGAAAACCTAGATCCTCCAGGTAGGGCACACAACCTGCTCCCGGCTCCTCTGGGAATTTCTCTGATTATTGTGATCCTGCCTGTGCCAGGCACTGTCTCAGAACCTTCTCACCCAGGCCCACAACCTTTGAACTGCCTCTTCTGCTAACAGCACACTCGTCTTACTATATCCTCAAGAAGGCTCTCATCTCCCTTTCCGTTTATTAGAAACACGCTCTCTTCGAGTTGAAATGAGTAACAGACGTACAGGAGAGGGGCTAGAAGGGCCAGTTAAATACTCAGACATCCATCTTCGCTGTGGCGAGTTCTCAGCACAAAACTGAGGGATGCAGAAAAATCACTGCAGGGTCAGTGCGAAGTAGCCACGGCGCGCTCGTGCAAATGCAACTCCTGCAGGATCTGTCAGTGGCCCTCAGCCCGCGGGAGGGGGG
>NW_009722350.1:24953-28833 GCF_000703405.1 Apaloderma vittatum | reverse complement strand
GGTCACGCAGTCGCAGTCGTGGTAGGAGGTAGGTTCTGGCTGTTGTGTTTTTGTTCTTCTGCCTCTGCTCCCTCCTTTTCTGTAGTCCTTGTGAAAAGTATTTTGCAGTAATTTTTTGTTATTTTATCCCTGTGGTTTTTAGATCAAGGTCAGCTTCCTACCGCAGGTCCAGGTCAATATCTCCTCGTAGATACAGATCATTTTCACCCCGCAGATCTCGATCTGGTTCCTTAAGGAGATCAAGGTAGGTGTTTTCTGTTAGTGTCAAGTTTATGTTGTGCTATGTGGTTTTTTTGAACTTTCATATTGTCACATTCTTGAGGGCTAATCTGAACGATTTCTTTCAAGTTAAAAACTTAAGCATCTAATTCTCAAATTGCTGTTTCTGAGCTTTTTTTATACTGTACCAAAATTACAGCCTTGATCCATAGTTAAGGTTTCCTGCTTCATTTTCAGGGAAAAGGGGACTAATTCTGTTTAGTTGATTAGGGCACTGGGATTTCTTGCATGGATGATACTGGCCAAATGTACTAAGTGTTTTAATAATACAAGTTACTTCTGCAAATGAAATGGTTCGAACAAAATTCTTGGAGGTCAGTATCATGAAAGTAAAAGAATGCTGTCTCAGCTGTACGGATCATGTAGTAGTAGTTGAGTTTTTCATTGCTCTTTTCTAGGTCTAGGTCCAGATCACGCTCAAGGTCCCGGTCTGCTGTATGGCCTCGAAGCAGGTAAGATACTTATTTTAAATCAAACCTATGGTATTTTTGTGTTTTGTTTTCTTCTGTTTGGTTTTTTTTTTTTTATTTCCCTGAGGGATTTTGGCTGGAATGGGTTAGAAGGTTGTGCAGCATAGCAGTATTCACACTTAATTTTAAATTTATGCCTTTTCACAGGCTAAAGTAGTGGTCAGTTTTTGTAACAAAAATGAGTTTGTTTTGGTCTGTGGCTACCATACATGGTCTATGTATATGTAGCCATGACCAAAGCATATGTATTTTAAGGCCTGTGGAGAGAAGTTCTGAAAATCAGTTAGTGTTTATGCATATAGTGAATGCTTGACCTTGTGTCCTACAGGAAATGCTCCCTAGTTTTTTCTTGGCTTTTTTTTTCTTATTTTTTTATGAATTCAAATGCAGGGAGGAAAAGAAAAGGTGATAAGGCTGTCACTGTTTACTGAACTCGTGCTTATAGCTTTTCAGCTTTGTCAGTTCCACTTCTGAGAGATCAAATTAAAATACTGTAGTGTTGAGAGCTACCTTACATGAGGTAGGACACTTGTCTTCGGAGATTTGGAGGGCTCAGTGAACACAACCTTGAGTCCTAATGTCAGAGGTAGTAAACTCAAAGGTGTAGTAATTTCAAAGGATTTCTCTGACATGTAGCCCTGGTTTTGTTAATCCGGATGTTTTCTGTGCTGAAATAGAAGTGGAGGAAAATGGGCACAGGGTGAAGGGGATGCTGCTTGTATTGAAATTTCAGAAAGTCTGCATTTGTGGTAATGAGAAGTGGCAGTTCAGGACTGAAGTTCTGGAAGCATTCTGAAATCTCCAGCAAGTGCTGCTCTGTTAATACGGCAACACTAATACGTAACCAATGCTGCTCCTAGAGCTTTTGATCTGCAGTTTTGCTTTGCTGCTGTGCCTCTTGGAAGATTGGCCAATAGTTCTCTTAGAAAGATGATACTCTTAAATGCTACCTCACTGTATTGCTTAGCAAAGGAAGTAATGCTTGTGCTACAAAATAGAAGTCCTGGGTAGTTGTTAGCAACTCCATCCTGTGCAACTGTGATACACTAACAAAATTACTGGATATAGTGTTAGGAACTGTGAAGGAGGATGGCTCAGCTTGGTGACCAGGAAGTTTTCAAAGCAGTGACATTTAACTCCATTTAACTTAACACCTCCTGTGTCCACGTGCTAGTTCTGTAAGTTAATAGGCCAGGTAGAGGTGAATTTTGATTACTCTTTAAAAACAACTCTAAGCAGACATAGAATAAAAAGTTTCTTAATTTATTGGCCAGCTCTATTCAGCAACTGACTGTCTTGAACACTGGGCTTTTTGATGTTTGGTAATACCACAACCTGAATTCTGAAACTGTAGGAGGACAAATATGTTCTAAGTTACCAATTCAAGTATTTGTTGTTAAGTTGCATGATAAATGTGTGGGGAAAGTCTCACTGTTTGAGTAGATTTTAATTCATAATAGTTTACATGTTGGTAGCCAGATATTGAAGCAAAATTGAAATGCTACTTTTATTGTGATAACTGATGAAAAAGCTGTGTTATACTTGAATAGAAGTGGCACTGTGAACTTGGTCTGAAAAATGCATCAGCTCTTCAGCATGTGTACTTACTGCCTTGGGCTGATTGCAGGCTGTTAACATGCTGTTAAAAGATTTTCTTAGATGGTACTTGAAACTGTTCTTCCCTTTATTGAAGGGATACATGTGGGCAGGGAGAAAGTCTGAGCAGGGAGAAAGTGTGGGAGCCTGGTTCAAGGTCTTCTGTTTTGTGAAAGTGGTAGCTGAAGCTTTGCTGGGTTGCTTCTTGTGCTTGTAACTCCTGTCTTCTGATAAGTTGGGTCTCTGGAGTAAGAGCTAAGGGATTCTCCTGAAATGTCCTGAGAAAAGCCTGCAGCACCAGAGCCTTCCTCTCTGGACTGTGATGCCAAGGACTATGAATTTGCTGTTGCTGGTTTAGCTAATTTTCATTGTATGTGCATGTCACTGGCTGCTTTGCTGAGCTTTATTTTTCTCCTGTTATAGGTCTGGGTCCCATGGTAGATCTAAATCTGGCTTACCTGCTAAAAGGTGAGCGTATAAATACAGGTAGCGCTCAGGTTTTTGTTGTGGGTTATGTGTTTGTGTGTTGGGTTTGTGGTTTTTTTTTTTCTTTTTTCTCCCATGATTCAAAAATCTATGCTTGGACCAATATTTCAGTTGTATGTGGAAGAGGTTTGTTTTATTTTTTAACAGCTGATTTAAAAAATATTTTTCGGGCATTTTTATGGTGTGGTTGTGTGGTTTTTGTTGTGGTGTTTTTTTTTTTTTGTGGAGCAGTAGGCAATTCTTCTAGAAGGATTGTGGATATGGTTTTTGAACCCATGATTGTGAGAAAAGGTTTTTTTGACAGGATTTGGGTTGTAGCTTTCCACCTACCTTTGTTCTCAGCTCTGCGTAGTTCTCGGTCTTTTTGACTCTGCTCTACTTGATTCACTGCTCCTGCTTTGCAGGATTACTGTGATTGTTTTACAGCCGCTTTGAAGCTGTATGTTGCTTTTCTGCTGAGGACTCTGGCTTTCAGCAGTTCTTTTTGTCAGGTGCAGCTTCTTGATTAAAATAATTGGGTATAATTGCTATTGGCAGCATTGAGGGTTATGTTTTTTAATGTATTTAACAACCCAAAACTGTTCTTACTGTTTAAACAGTCAAAAGTGGTTACTGCATGTATACAAGTTTACAACATGGATATTTATTATTTTTTTTTTTATTATTCAACAGTCGCTCAAAGTCCAGATCACCATCTCCAAAGAGAAGGTAGGAATATCTTGAAACTGGAGCGTGCTATACAATTACACAGAACTAGTGTCTGGAGTGGTTGCTATAGAAGTTAACTTGTGCAGAAAAGTTTTTTTACTTGTCTTGTGACCTGTGAAAAAACTGATCTGGGCACTTCTTGCTATCAAAAGATGAAGTTTTGTGGAAACTTCCTGCTGCTGGTAGTCAGAACTCCATGATGGTAACTGTAAGGTGACCTGCTTAAATGACATCTTAAAGGACAGCAGAATATGTGGGCAAATGAGGATCAGCTATCCTGAAGTTCTTGAGGAATTTAGAATCTGCGAAAGAAGTGAGTAATGTTGTGTGGAGCAAACAGT
>NW_009722350.1:0-24922 GCF_000703405.1 Apaloderma vittatum | reverse complement strand
TTCCTGCTGGTGGCTTCTCACAGTTGGCTATCAGTTGCACAGCTGCCAAGTTTTGCTATGCAAGAAGCAAGTTTTCTTATGTAACCAGAGAAGTAAGTGCTGGAATTGATGTAGTCTGAGATGGTTCCAGTCTAGGGCTGGCCATGAGGCACGGGGTAGGTTAGGGCAGAGTATGAACTCCTTTCCATAGCTGGAGTGCAGGCTCGCAGGTGCTTTCTGAGCAGGCTCGTTATCTTTTCTAGCAGTCACTGCTGATGTCTCTTATTTTGCCTGCATTTTTCAAGCCTAAGGCAGTTGATACTTAGGTGTAAGTTTCATTATTCATGAACTGTAAATGAAAGCAGTGTGGGGAGGGGCTTTCTGAGGCAGGGGTATGACTTCTGAGCAGATGAAACCTGGTGTAGCATGCACAGTTTCTGTTGGTTTTGCTGTAAAAGTTGTTATTCATCTTTTTCTTTCCCTTTCAGTCACTCACCATCAGGAAGCCCTTGAAGGAGTGCAAGCCCTGAAAGAATGGGTTCAAATTCAAACAGTTTAAAAAGAAAATCTATTTTGTTTACATTGTTATAAGGGATTTTGTGGTGTCTTTATAAATGTAAGGGCTTAGTCCTAGAAGGCTGTTTCTATTGACTAACAATTGGCATGAACCTGGATCTTCTAAAAGTCTTATTAGTAGACTAACCCAAAACCCTTTTGTTGTGTTAATGTTCTGTGATCTGGAAATGTTGGGCTTTTTTTATTGGTGCGTTGAAATAAACTACATTTCTAAAGAAGAACTACTTTGTGCTAATTCTGCTGTTTCTGTTGATACTTGGATAGCTAGAGACAGGTCCCGTGGCACTGTGGTGAAGAGCAGGAGGCAGGCCGTTAGAGGCTCAAGATTTGAGCATAGTGCAGCAGCTGGCCACCTAGGACTTTATTACTACAGAACGCTGGTTGGAGCAAAGGGTACCAGCTCTCATGCATGCTGTTTGGTCCTGAATGTTAATGGCGATCTGTACCTTGTGTTTTTAGTTGCGCCTCCTTGGAGCTCAGTGCAGCTGAAAAAGTGTGCGGAGGTGCTTGTGCACTTGACATTTTGACTTGTGTAAACATGCCTACAAGGGGTATTAACATATGGAAAAAACAAGGAATGTGTGAATACAGGTGTGTCTGTCCTGTTGATTAAAGGACCAGTGAACCTGACGGTGTTTGGAATGCTTCTGGAATGTAAACTAAGTATTTTTGGTAATCTTGGTTTCTGTCCTGGTTGTCCAAACAGTATTACTACTTTGTGGTACTTAGGATAAATTGGTAGGTCTGGTGCTTTGTTTTAGGAAAGTAAGGGATTTCTTAGATTGACAGACACGAGCAGAAATTGCAGGGCACGTTTTTAAGTAGCAGTACCTGTGGGGAATTTTGCTCATGTTGGGGAATTGACCTGGCCGACCTGGTCTGCCTGGTCACATCTCTGGCAGTGAAGTCTAACCAAGGGACTCACTGCTCTCTGCATCAGTTGCTGCTTTGAGAAACTGGACTGTAGCAGCCTGTATACAGGTGGTCCCCATCTCACCACAGATGGATTACTGAAGGATTTAATCTAAGTAGGATAAACTAGTGCAAAGTATTTGCCAGTTTGTTTTGTCTTTGCAGCCTCATGATGGCTATTAGACTATGCCAAGTGATTGTAACTTAGAAGTCTTTCTTATAGTATGTTATGGCCTACATAGCTGTGTCTTACAAGCCAGAGAGGAACAGTAGTTTTCTTGGGGCTTCTAATTTTTCAGCAGCAGAGCAGAGCACTGCAGCTGTGCCTGCACACCTAACCCCAGGTTTTCAGATGAACTTTGATCATTTTTGCTTTACAAGTTGGCCAGGTATTGAAAGAATGATAATGAGCCCCTACACCTGAATTCACAAAGACTCTTCCTGCGTACTACAGCGTGTGTGTCTCATTCCTCCTCTCCTTTAAGTGACTTCCTTGCTGCTGCTGCTGCAATTAATATTTTGTTCCAGCCATAGCCCACTACAAGCTGCAAAAGAGGGAGATGGAAGCAACAGTATTAAACTAGTGACCTAAAAGCCATTGCTGAATGCTGCTGGGAGGAATATTTATTGAGCTCCCTTCCCACAGCCCTGTGACAGTAAAATTACCCCATGCCACAGTGCTTTTTTAGGGGGGTAGCTTTTCCTTTTTTTTTTTTTCCCCATTTGTACTGTTGAAGCAAGCTAACACCACAATAACGTAGAGGATAAAGCTCTTCTAGTGGCATCTTTCTTTTTCAGTCTTTCCGCTCATTAGAGTATTACAAGAAAGGAGGTAGGTGGGGACTTGGATAGAGGAGGAGGGCTGGAAGCAGGGTTACTACGGACAAGCTTTGGTCAGCAGGAGGGAGGCAGCTCAGAGAAGTTGTGGATGCCCCTTCCCTGGAATCATTCAAGGCCAGGCTGGATGGGGCCTTCAGCAACCTGGTCTAGTGGGAGGTGTCCCTGCCCATGGCAGGAGTGTTGGAACTGGATGAGATCCCCTCTAACTTGAACCATTCTGTGATTTTAAATAAAGCACTCCCTGATGCTTGAGGAGTCATTTATTCAAGAGGATACTACTTTAAATGTGTACGGAAGTCTGAGTTGAAGACTCAGCCAACCTGAGCAGAAACAGCATTTGCTTACCCTTACTGGCATGGCTGCCATACACACGGAAGGAACACTGTATCTAACAGTCCTGCTTCACATGGAACTATCGGCTGACACCACACTATGCCTCTGCAGTGCTTTAATATTCTGCCTGAGGAGTCCTAGGCCTTAACAGCTCTTTGCCAAACCTGAGGAAAAAGCCCCAAGGGTCCAGGTGTGCAGTTACAGGAGTGTGGTGCTACTGTTGACCAACACCGAACTATGGGAACAGTTAAACCTTCTGCAGTTCGACATACCTGCAGTGACCATTCTGCTGTGCTGGTGTGTTGCTCTTGGTACTCCCATCTTCCTCAGGCAAGAGTGTGTTTGCTGTGAAACTGCTTCTACAAACATTCAGGTGTGGGGTCTGTTTTTTTTCCTTTTTAAAAAAAAAAAAATCAAACTAGTCTCCAAATGATGAACCTCCCTCTGCTCATTCCTCAGCCTGAAGGCTGTTTCTAGACAGAACTGCAGATTTAGTCTTGTTTTACAGATAACAGCAAAGTTGTTTCACTTAAGGCACTTGCTATTGCAATTAAGCAGTGTCAAAGGGAAGAAGGAACCATTCATTATTCCTGTGGCATTTTGCTGCACTGTTCTGTAGCCATTAATCCCCAAAAGCAAGAGTTTTGCTAAAAGTTTCCAAAATCAGGACTTTCTTCCAGCTGCACAGGGTAGCAGGAGGACTGGTGCCTAGCACCTGAGGTTAACAGTGAGCAAATATCATCAACCCAAGGATACACTTTTGAAGCACTGCAGCAGTCCATCTCATCTGTTTTACTTTGTCACAGCACAGGAGGAGGGCTGGAAAAGCCCAGCTCTCAGTGGCAATGTCCACACTCATCTGCAGTTTCACACCGTAAGCAGAACAGCTTGCACCGAGCTAACGTTACTCCAACTCATCTGGTACAGTGTCCTTGCCAGGGCATGCTCTCTCAATCCATTTCAGAACCCCCTTGCCATGCGTCATAAGGTACCTTTTCAAGGTCTTTAGGTTGAACTGTAAGCAAATCTATCCCTGGTCAGCCAAGGCTGACCACCTCTGTAAAGTCTCAGCCAAAATGTACAAGTGACTTGAAATCAATTTGGGAGCTGCTTATGCTGTCACATGCTGCCTCCAGACATTAGTATTACAAGAAGCAGCAAGGTAGCAGGTACTTTTGTGACCAGAAAACACTATTACCAGTGTATATAGTGTCATGAAAACCACTTTCTCACTTGGAGGTTTCTAATCCTCCAGGAAGATTTGCCATTTTCCCATTTCCCAGACTGTATTTGTAAGCCACCTTACTTTGAAAAAGCAAGCTCTCTGCAAACAAAGGAAAAAAAACGAAATAAAACCAAACATCCCAGACCAAAACCTGTCAAGAATACAGTTGCCAGCTTGGTCTTTCAGGGATCGGTGCCACATTTTTGGGACAAACATCAAGACGCTGATGTGACTTGGTCTGTCTTCAGGTAGTAGCAAACAGTAAGTCATTGTAGCAAGCTGTTCTTGTGTTACTGCGTGGTCACAAGCTTTACAATCATACTGATGATCTGAGATCCACGGGGGCACATGCATAGGTCCATGCTGGGATTCTTGATTTTATCCTGCAGCAGCTGGTCTAGTTCACAGCGCAGCTCCTTTACCAGCTCAGCTACCTAACACACATGGTGAAACAGAGGCGAGGGTAAGGCTCATGAAATGCAGCTCTTGCTTTCTACACAGCTCAGCAGCACTCCCAGGATTATCCCCTCCTTTTTCTTACCTGGTGAGAGGCAGCCACAAACTGTATCCATCCATCGTCAAGAGAAATGACAAATTCTCCCTTCTGCAGCTGCATGTGAACCTGCCCACCGCCAAGCAGGACCAGTGGGTACACTGACACCATACTGCAGTCTCGAATGAACACGCGGCTGGTCTTGATTTTCTCATGATACACCAGGTAGGGGCTCTCAAAGTGCCTAGTCTGGAACACGTACACAACATGTACACAACATCCTTGTTAAAGTGCCACATCTCTTCCTACCTGTTCAGGCAAATACGGGCCACAGAGGCCTCCTGCCTCTTCAGCTGCAAAGAACAGTAAATGTGCTTAAAATGCACCTACATGACAAACAGATCATCTCTGACCCGTAAGAGCTGCCAATAACTTTGCCAGTTATCCTCCACTCCTTCCTGCGTTGCAGCGAGAGTTTGAGAAATTGGCTAATTCATCCATGTTGCCTCAAGGCCTGAAGTTCTTAATTTCACGCTAAGGACATTTTCTTGGGCACATGTGTTATGCTCTCTAAAGCGAGACTGGTGAACAGTTCAAAGCCTTTAAAACCCAAATATGTGGTTAATGATTAAAAAACTCACTTTAAAGCAAGTAATTTATATCCTGGAAACGCAACGAATCATCAAATACAGAGACTTCATGGGATAAATATTGCCATATATCATGGCAGAGAGAAGAGCTCTTATCCAAGTATTAACTGCTAAGCTGAAAAGGAAATTAACTTGAGTTTGAGGTCTCATAAAGAAATAAACTAAAGTGTGTCCCTAATTTATTTACCAATACATAATATTTCAGCTGAGACAAAGCCTGGGGAGGGGTAGTGAGGAGTTGTCATCTGCATATATAAAAGTGCTACACCTTCATGCAAAGTCAGTCAACACTGAGGAGAACCCAGGGGGGCATTTCGTCTGCAACATTCTTGTGTGCAGCTTAAGAAAATGTGAACTGGGAGGGTTACTGCACCTGCTAATTCCACTCCAGAGCCCCCAAGTCAGGAACACGCCACTAGTTACAATTCTAACAGGAAGTGTTCAAACATGCCGATTTTTTTCTTTTTAAAACATCAACATGGACCCTTCACTGTAATCTCAACTGCTCAAGCAAAAGTAATTTATTTTTTAAAAAGATGTATGCTTTGCAGAAAAAAAAAAAAAAAAAAGAATCCTGACCTGATAATTCACAGATGAAGGGTGAATGTGAACATAACCATCATTTTTTGTAACAAACTTCAGCTCTTCTGCTTTTGGTTGCATTTTGACCGCTCCTGTACTGGTCTTCTGGTACTTGCCCTCTGGCTTTTTCACCTGTATGGTAAGACACAAAGTTAGAAAAATCTTTTGTAGCAGAATACCTTTTAACTTATTTTTAAATTTTATTCAAACCAGAAATTCTCAGGTAGCAACATGTCAAGTCACTAAAGACAGATACTACACTCGAGGTGCTGTCTAACCCTGACTGTTGATTTTGAACCTCAGCCTTCTAAAAAGCTGTAATTTAAAGTAGTTCTTAAGGATGTTGGCTTCTGTATGACACTAAAATCAGCCTGTAGGAACAGCAGCAGTCTCAAGCAGTACAACCTGGAGCTCAGCTGCCTGGCTCTAACACTATAAAGAGCAAGCTTTGGCAACCTAAGCCAGGCTCAAGACTGCCACAGTCAGCCCAGGCTGGAAGCAGGTGTGTGAATATGCTGGAGAGCAGAAGGGAAAATGAAAAAGGATTCTTTTACCTGGACAACATTGGGATAGAGTGCAGCACACAACATAGCTGAGATCAACTTGATGTTCTCTGCATTTGAATTTGCCTGTGAAGGTAACACATGCATTAGGTATTCTGCAGGTAAGTCTATAAAAGTAAAGCTCTGCTTCTGGAATGATGGAATTCCTGAAACTGGTTTTATAGCTGCACTGCTGGACTTTATACAGGTGGACCAATTAATGCTTCTCAAGGTCTCAAGCTAGATCTAGGCTGTGTTCCTCCCACCACTGATGGAGCACACTGGCCACTATAAACGTATGTGCAAGGCACGTAAAGCTAGTACCGGCACGTATGATGAAGAGTGAGGAAGAACAGCAGGCAGGAGGTGCATGTTGCCAGTTTGAGATTACAAAGCCAAGCTTTGTGGTGAATAGCCCACCTGGCACTCAGATCAAATGAAAAAATGAGCATTGTTTTGGAGCACTGAAATGCTGTGAAATTACCTCTTCCCCTGTGGCATCCAACACACCATCACCTCCTTGGGACCACTTCTTCTCAATGTCCCTGGCTCTTAATCCCTCCTTCACAAACCCAATGTCAGAAAGCAGCTCTGTGAATTGCCGTTTCAGACTGGCAATTTCCTACAAACAAAGGGCTGTGATGAGTGCCACACAGAGCGAGGAGTCTTCACTAGTTGCTTATTTGTGTCACTAGGACTCTGTCCATGCCTCAGCCAGTACACAAAAACTGACTTACTTGAAGAACTCTTCCTGACAAGAAGTTCTCCCTGCAGTAGTTGTAGCTTGCTTGGGAGCCCTCTTTGATACTTAAACGCCATCCCTAATTGAGAGGATGAGAGAAAAGCTTTAATAAAATATTTCAGCTTGAATTTCAAGCAGATCACAAACATCTGAGAGAGGCTGCTGAATTTTAGCTCACCTTATAGGCCTGGAGAAGAGCCAAGTAGTCACTATTTCCTACTGCAAACTCCAGCTTCTTTTTGTTTGCTTCTTCCCTTTTATCCCATGGTGACACCTAGACAGGCAGTAACAGATTGTGTTCTTCCTCTCACAACATAGACAAGCCATTCCAAGAGCTGCATGGCACATCATCTTTGGGATTTTTGCAGCAGCTCACAGGTCAGAACGCAAATTTTCTCCGCAGATAACAGAAAATATGAGGCATTCAAAAATGCCCCGTCAACAGCAAAGCATCTAAGCCCGTTGCCCTGTCTAACCACAAGAGATCCAAAGGCAAATTTGTGATTGGCCAGCTCACAGAAAACATTTGGGGCAGACCTCTCTGCAGCTGGAGAGTGCTAAGATCCATGAAAAACATCACCTGGCAAATCTTAGCAAGTTAATATAGCTGAAACTCAAATGAGAATGCATGTAATAAGAGCACAGCGAAAGTCTAAAAACTACTCTGGCCTGAGAGAGAGAGAGAGAGAGAGAAGGCCATAGTAACTCAGGACATTGAAAAAGATGAATTTAAGTTACTCTATATCAGTGTATAGAAACTTACAGCACTTGAAGTCAAACTGTTGTAGAAAATGCCCAAGAAGCATGGAAAACAACATGCAATAAAATAACTAAACCAATATATTTGCAATTCTCTCACAACTGTTCTCAATATAAACTATTCGTACTGCTAAGGACAGCAAAGAAAACTTGCAGAAAGTCCGACTTCTCATTTAAGTTCATACATTGCGGTAGAAGATTAACAACACTAAGAGCACCTGTAAGTACAGCAGCCAATGCAAAATGCCAAAGTGAAAGTGAACAAACAAACTGAGATCCCAACTGAACTCTGCATTCATAGCTCAGACACATCATTATCACTGTTTCATAATTATTTCTAACTGCTTCTTAGATTACCATTCAGTTTCAACTTTTACACCAAATTTGGACAAAATGGACTGGCTGTACTTCTTAGTTCAAATTACAAATAATATTCACTCTGTTTCTACTGTTCACTCATAAATAATATTCTTGTTGCTGTTGCATGGTTTTGGTCTTCTGCTTATAACTGGATTTTTTTTTAATGAGCACTGCATTAACATATAAACAATGTAGGCTAAAAAGGAGCAGTAAAATACTCAAGTGCAGAATGCTGCAAGTTACAACAGCGTTTTGCTGCTGCATGAAAACATACTGCTTTTGAAGCGGGATACACAGTTAAGAATACTTACAAAAGGTGACTTAAAGGCCAGACTGGCTGCTATAGTCAGTGCAGGATCTAGGCAGCGGAAGATGGTGCCGAACAGCATTAGCTTGCCAATTCTGACATCAACGGGCAGAGAAGCCAAGTGGTAGCCCAGGGGGGTGAGCTTTTCATCTGGAGTTAATGCTCCCAAGTCCTGTAGTCGCAGCTTTGATGCTCGCAGAGACTCAGTTCTAGGGGGCTCAATTAGTCGTGATAAGACAGAGTGAAGACTCTGTGCAGAAAACATCTCCAGAATCTTAATTCTTAAGGAGGGGGGAAATTTTAAAAAGAGGAAAGAAAGGAAAGAAAGGAAGGAAAGGAATGAAAGGAAGGAAAGGAAAGAAGTGAAAGAAGGGAAAGAAGGGAAAGAAGGGAAAGAAGGGAAAGAAGGGAAAGAAGGGAAAGAAGGGAAAGAAGGGAAAGAAGGGAAAGAAGGGAAAGAAGGGAAAGAAGGGAAAGAAGGGAAAGAAGGGAAAGAAGGGAAAGAAGGGAAAGAAGGGAAAGAAGGGAAAGAAGGGAAAGAAGGGAAAGAAGGGAAAGAAGGGAAAGAAGGGAAAGAAGGGAAAAGAGAAAGGAAAGAGAAAAGAAAGAGAAAGGAAAGAGAAAGGAAAGGAAAGAGAAAGAAAAAAGCAGTTTAGTTCCAAACACAGGACATAAAATGCAAACTTTTATAAAATCAAAACAGAACAACTAACAGAAAACAAGCTTCTAATACTCCCCAGAAGAGGTTCTGTAATGCATATTTGACACTGGGAAGCAATGTGAAATAATAGCTGGGGTGGCAGTGTAGCTCACCCAACCTCACAGAGTCCAAAAGACCACATTCCTGTTTAGCACACTAGGGTTTAAAATAACATTTTCACTGTAAAAAAGTAAGTTATGTTGTTTCATCTCCTTTTTGTACAAAAGTGTGCATCACAGATAGGAGGGCCTCTTCATTGAGTAACTGCATGATGGTGGTGCTTGATGGAGGCTGTGGCTTTACTGCACTAAGCACAATGTGAGAAAACACTAAGGAAACTGAACACCGTGGTAATGGCATTTCAGGTGCTCCCTGCAGTTGAGGAAGGACATTCTGCATGCTGGCTATTTCAGGAAATACAGAAATGACAGCTCACCTTAGACAAAGCTGCTCCAAGGGCACTCTTTGTATTTCCGGTAACTGCTGTTTTATAAGCTGATGGTTATAGTGATGGCTACTGAAAAGATGAAAGCAAACACCTGAGGCTACACGGCCTGCTCGACCTTTCCTTTGCAGAGCGCTGGCCTTGGACACAAATGTGTCTTCCAGACTTTCCATGCCTTTGCTTGGGTCATATCTACAGCAGAGCAAGAAACAGGCTTATACTCCTGAGTGCAGAGTGAACAGGTTTGTCAAGCAGGCAGATGCTTCCAACTTCTGTACGGACACAGCTACCACCCTTGCACAGAATCACAGAATGCCAAGGGTTGGAAGGGACCTCTAGAGATCATCTAGTCCAGTCCCCTGCAAAGCAAGATCCCCTAGGGCAGCGACACAGGAATGCGTCCAGGTGGGGTTTGAAAGTCTCCAGAGAAGGAGACTCCACAAACTCTCTGGGCAGCCTGTGCCAGGGCTCTGCCACCCTCATGTTGAGGTGGAACTTCCTGTATCCATTATTACCTGTACCCATGACTCCTTGTCCTATTACTGGGCACCACTGAAAAGAAACTGCCACCTGGCTCTTGACACCCATCTCTCAGATATTTATATACGTTAATAAGGTCACCTCTCAGCCTTCTCAAGACTAAACAGCCCCAGTTCTCTCAGTCTCTCCTCATAAGAGAGATGTTCAAGTCCCCTGATCACCCTCGTAGCTCTCCGTTGGACTCTCTCCAGTAGGTCCCTGTCTCTCTTGAACTGGGGAGCCCAAAACTGGACACAGTGTTCCAGATGTGGTCTCACCAGGGCAGAGCAGAGGGGGAGAAGAACCTCCCTAGACCTGCTGGACACACTTTTCTTAATGCCCCCCAGGATCCCACTGGCCCTCTTGGCCACAAGGGCACGTTGCTGTCCCATGGACAACTTACTGCCCACTAGGACTCCAGGGTCTTTCTCCACGGGGCTGCTTTCCAGCAGGACATCCCCTAATCTGTACTGGTGCCTGGTGTTATTCCTCCTCAGATGCAGGACTCTACACTTGTCCTTATTGAACTTCACGAGGTTCCCTTTTGCCCAGCTCTCCAGCCTGTCCAGATCTCGTTGGATGGCAGCACAGCCTTCCTGTGGGTCAGCCACTCCTCCCAGTTTTGGATCATCAGCAAACTTGCTGAGGGTGCATTCTTTCCCCTCGTCCAGGTCGTTGATGAAGATACTGAACAAAACTGGACCCAACACTGACCCCTGAGGAACATCAGGGAAAGCAGGCCTCCAGCTTGACTCTGTGCCACTGATCACAACCCTCTGAACTCTGTTGTTGAGCCAGTTAACAATCCACCTGCAGTTGGATCTGAGTCTAGACTGGCTTCCTCAATGTTGCAACAGCTTTGTGCTGATCAAGTTTCTTCAAGTTTTTCCCAGCTCTTTGAAAAGCTAAAGTATGCAGCTCAAGGCATAGAGCAGTTTCCCAGATCACAAAGCCCAGCGGAATGAATTCCAGTACCTTTTCTCTTTCATTTTTCCAGAATCGATCACATAGACCACATCATCAATGGTGACAGATGTTTCTGCAATGTTTGTAGAGATTATGATTTTGATAACTCCTGCAGGAGGCCGGAGGAACACAGACTGCTGTTCTTCACTAGACAGTGAAGAATGAAGTGGATAAACAACACACCTGGAAAGACAGCATAACAGCATGCTCAGTGCATCTCCAGCTTTTTCCTTCTTGTCAACAATCTGTCTGCAGGTCTCTTAGGAGAGTTGAGCGAAAATTCTGCCTCTTTCAAAGAGTCTAGAATCTGTCAGTCTGGAAGAAATCGCTCCAGCTAACCTTGCCATGGAAATCTGTGTAAAACCTGTTTAGTCAAGGAGATCCAATTACATCTCCATGTAACAATGTAAGGCCAAATGCAACCATAACTATTCAGCAAACATTCTGAAACAGAACAAGGGCCAAGGAGAAGTTTTCAACAGTCCACTGGATCCTGCAGAGCACAAAATGGAGAATGCTCCAAGAACTTCAACACCTAACCTTCCTGAGTTGAAGAGAAAAAACAAAAAGAGCAAGACAATAATACAGTAGAAAAGGGTTACCCTGACTGCACTCAGGACCTTCATACCACAAACCGTCTCACATAGTTAAGAACTTTTATTTTATCCCTGGATAAAGGCAGACTTTGTGCCTATTTAGGGGTAGAGACCAATGGTTTGGAGCTTTTCTGCCTTACCTCTTGCTGTGTCTGTTATTGAAAAGAGCATTAGACTGGAGCTGCTCATAAAGCATCTTGATTTCTGCTAGACCAGGCAAAAATATCAACACAGCACCTATATATAAGTAGATTTACAAAAACCACAATAATCACTCAACAGAAAGGACAGCATGATATTTTATGAATGTGCAGAAAGTCCAAGTCAAACCTCCAGCTTTGTTTTGAAATTACTGTACAAAACCTACACAGGCTGCAACAGTTCCTCGCCAAAAAGACCTTCCAAAGTAGACAAGTTTCCCACCTTCCCCATCCCATTTATATCAGGGGCTTTGCTACTCGGCTAGACCTGGTTTTTTTTTCCCCCCAAAATAGTCAGTAACTACAGACACTCTGCATGCAAAGCATTAGCTTTGGGCTTTCTATATGCACACAGCCTCCATGAATCTACTTTTGTTTATCTCTCAACAACACTTACCTGGAGGGTATGAATGTCTGCCAGCAACTATCCACTCCAGCAAGGCTTCAATTAACTCCAGATTAACTTTGTCCAAGTCCATAACAGACATTGTTTTCAACACTGTCTTGTTAACCCCTGGGGGAAAAGAAATAAAGCACACAGCAAGTCCTTCTCGTGTAAAATCATCTGCTGGATGCACAGCCAACCACACCTTGGTTTTAAACAGCACCTGGCTTAGATCAGTCAGAGGTAGCTCTCTAAGTGACTCAATGCATCACATTCCTCCTTTCATGCTTTTCTGTTTCAGCTCTTTCCTTCCTTTCTCGTGCCTTACTGGGGCTCACATCTCCCCTGTGCACAGCCTAGACCAGGACTCATCTACTAGCAAAATGACATGTGCACACACCAGCTGGAAGCCTCCATATGGCCAGATATAGGTACCTCCAGGATGACCTTCTCAACCTCTCTCTTCCAATGTGTTTTACATCAACTCGAAAAGACACTCAGATTGCTGTTCTCTTCCGAGATGGTAACTGTCCAGCAGGAATCTGAAGCTTTTAATTAACGTCTCTCACTCAATACCAGTGAAGCTCACCATAAGGGTGTGTGAGGAGGAATTCTTCAGGACTAAGTAAAAGGAGGGTTTTGATGATGGCAGAGTGGGAAGTTCATGGAAAGGTCTGCCTCTCTTAATAAGCCATTCACAGAACAACTGAATTTCTCTTGAATTGCAGTTTGTCGTGCTGAAGTGGTCAGATACATGCTCTGCTTCTCCAGCAAGAACCGATGCAGAGAAAAAAAAAAAAGGCATTAACAAGGCATCTGAAAAGGGATGGAAACAGACAGTAGCTGTAAATTGTCCATTTTCAGATGCTAAGAACTGGTTTCAGCCAAGATGTTTGCTCTAGTTTAAGAGAACAATGCGTTCTCTTTTGTTTTAAGCTGGCAGGAGGTTTCTGATCTCATCTAGAAGTAGTAATCTGCATAACTTCACAAGTACAAAACTCTGAATTATATATATGCATTCAACACAAAATATTATATGCTAACATACCATGTTGGCTGTCAAATGTTATATGACAATTTGTTAGGTTTAAGAAGGAGCTCACCTTTATATCGTGTAAGGAGCTGTTTCAGAGTTAATTTTTGGTCTGGGTCTGAATCTCTGACAACTGTGTCAGTGCTTTCCAGAACACCAGCACGTCTCAGGTCCTCCTCTACTTCTTCAAATGCAGTCCTTTTGTGTCTTCCGTTCTGTTTGTTTTCTTGCTTTGTCTTGCGCCTGTAGGGACTACTGTCGTCTAAAACATACCTGCACAGCAGAAGAACATTTAGTGGCATGGAAAGAAGCCTAACAGCTTCCTTCTACTAATAACCTGCAGAGATACGGTATCAAACGAATTTATATATAAAACTGAGGGGAATTTTGCGTGAGTTGCAAAACTGTAGACACTATCAAGGTTGAGGTGTCCTTCCATACTGGGATCTTAGACTTTGGAAAGCTGTGATGTGAAAGACTAGGACTGCAAACTTAATGCTGATAGCTTAGTGGGCAGCTCAGAGCAACAACCTGCAAGAAATTCACACAGGCTGATCAATTTACTATCTGGAATTTCTGAGCTGCTGTGACTCTCCAATAACTACAAATGGTAGCAGGAATCTGGTACCTGAGCTGCAAGGTAGGGCTTACAAAAACAAATTGCTTGGTATCCTGCATTTTTTGAGTTTCAGTGCTGAAATCCACCTTCACATTTCTCTTGCTTGCCAATGTCTAACCACCACTGAAACAAATAAAGCACAAGCACTGACAAACCCTTCATGGCAAAGCTCACCTTTTCTTGAGTACTTATGTACTACCTAATGCAGAAAGGCTTGTTCTGGCATGAGATCCTGGACCCCACTGCAGCATAAGAAGTATGGTTTAAAGCTAGTGCTTTAGTAGAACTCCAGGTGATGGGGAAGTTTTGAGTGGATTTTATTTTTAAATCTATGCACAGAACCACTGCAGTCTCAAGGTCAACAGTGTAACCTCAAAGGCCAAATACATCCGCAGATGTCTGGAAATTTCATACCTTGTCATTGCAATCACATCTTCCAGAAAAAACTGATCCACAGGAAACGTTCTACCTAAAAGGAAACATGAATAAATCGACATGCCACGCAACATGCAGAGAAGACAGAAGTGGTTATTATCTGATACAGGTTATTACATCATACTCCAGCTTCATAGCTTTGATCTATACAGCACTCTTCAACATTATTTCTGTCTTGGATGTTTTCCAAGTATGGTTTGGTAACACGCACTTACACAGTCAGAGAAGGGCTGATGCACTTACAGGAACATATCTGTGAGGCTATGTGTTTCTGTCACGCTCCACAGAACAACTTAGCAATTTAAAAGACACATTTGGCTAAATGTGTACACATCCAGCTGGATCCTGTCACTGCTTCTTTTTCACAAGGATAGAGGAGAGTCTTACACTGTGGTGAAACTAGGACAGGGAACCATGTCATGCACACCATGTCATTTTTGTCTTTTGGGGAAGGAAATTCTGCTGATATAGAAACAGAATAAAAATAGGCTCCATTTCCAAGTCCTCTCTCTCCTAAATCTCACTGTCCTTTCCTTCTAAGCCCTTGGAATAGTACTTGTATAAATTCTTATTCTGCCCCTTTGCAAATTAGCCCTTTACACTTGAATTGAGAAATACTTTACAAGCAGAAATACTGAAAACAACCCCCTACACCAATGAATGTGATAAGGTAATGAATTGTTTTCACCTGGTATGTTAATAATTGG
The DNA here is from genome assembly GCF_000703405.1 of Apaloderma vittatum. NCBI lineage: Eukaryota > Metazoa > Chordata > Aves > Trogoniformes > Trogonidae > Apaloderma > Apaloderma vittatum. Next base: position 10,017 of record NW_009722350.1, on the reverse strand, counting down.
ACAGGAGTGAAAGTATTCAGAAAAAAGCTCTGCATTCAAGGTGGCACTCATTAGTATAATGCGCAGGTCTGGCCTCTGAACCATAATATCCTTCAAAACCAGCAGCAAGAAGTCACTGAAGAAAAGCAAAAAGACATTTGAATTTCTTTACTGTTTACTTTCACAGTCCTTTTTCTGCTCATTTTGCCCACCTTCCCGGTGTGCTGAATAGCACAGCGACACCATCACAGAAGTATGAGTTTCTTAGAATGGCTGGAGGCTATTAATGCAGTAAATTAATGAAAAGCAATCTGCCAACTGTTTGGTGGTCACTTACCAGGGTGTCAGGATAACTTGGCAAATTCATTTAAGCAACAAAAGTTCCAGCTACCTTATAAATTAATCACACTACTGACAACACAAGAACGTTCGTTAACAAATTAACTCAAAGTAGCAGTCCTTTTTGCTCCTCTTCCTCACTGGAAGAGTCATTCAGATTTATCCACTCTTCCCTGCTCACTGTACTCTTCCCTACATATTAACAGCTTTTGTGGCATACGTAGAAGACTGACTCGAAAGTGATTTTAGATGAGGAGGAAGAATCCTTGAGAGATACAAGCGCTTTCATGAGGCTAAAATATAAACTGAGCTGTAGAATAATGGGTAACAGTCAAAGCCTCCTGGAAACCCAGTGCACTGGAGGGCTTCACAAGGAAAACATCAAAGAAAAGGATCCTTGACACTTAGTTTACAGAGATACTGACAGACATTATCTTTTGCCTGGCATCAGCAGATAAGTGGGGTAAAATTGCAAAAGGCTGGAGCAGGATAGGACTGTCTAGAACTAGTAAAATCTATAGACTGGAAGAAAACGTGAGCACTTGTCCCTTACAGGTGATCTGCTGAAGCCTGCATCAGGAGAAACAATTCCCAAAAGGGCATGTGAAGAACTAGGGTATTTGTTAAAAGCTGAAACAAGGAAAGAATAAGAACTAGACAACTGTGGTTAAAAACTTACTTAACCCTCCAGCCTCATCCAAAACCTTTTTTCAACACTATTGCAATGTGATGGCAGATTGGAGGCATAAAAGTTTGAGAGAGATGTGCTTTCTTTGCACACTGCTGCAACACAACCTCCTACTGCTCAAAGACAAGAACCTAAACCCAGCCTCCTTCTACCATTCCATGTTACTGCCACAGGATCAAGTCTGACTTCAGTTACTTGCACCTGAGTCACCTTTATCCTTCCTAAGTTTTTTCACTTTGCTGATGGAATAATTGATTATTTACCTTTCCTCTGTTCTTTCATGAACTTCATCAACAATAACATGTGTGATTCCTTGCAAAGTCAGATCTCCTTCCAGCCTTCTCAACAGCACACCAGTAGTGCAGTACAAGAGTCTCGTAGCTGAGGACTTGAACAGGAAGACAAAGCATTGAGTTGACTTTGTACAGCTTATCATAGTGCAAAGAGAATATGTGTTGCTGTAAAGCACTGTTTCAGCTGAGTGCCAGGTTTGACAGAAAGTGAACAAGCAAACCCCGCTGGAGATGGGCTGAATGATTTTTCTTTCCTGATTAAAACTTGAGAATGCTTACTTCTTACCAAGGCACAGTGCTAACTATAAGGGATAAACAAAAAGATCTGAACTGTTCTTCCTGTGGAAGTTGCTTTCTGATAAGGGGGACTCAGATCTCTGTCCCTAGAAAGATTAGCAAATTTTTTTTTTTTAACATAATTCTTGGATAAAGCAATCAGCTGCACCATACACAAAATTTCACTTCCAAGACAGAAATTTGAATTCAACCCCACACTTCTGGCCGACTGAAGCTATACCCCTTCAATCTCCACTTGGGAAATAAATGGAACCAGAGACAATTCGAAATGAACTCAGTACCCTTCCAGAGGACAGAACTTTTATTGCTCATACTCTCAGACCACTTCACCTGTCTCAACAGAAAGCAAAACAACAAGACATAGTACTGTACTCTCATTCTGTCAAGTGGACTATGCAACTTAAGATGAAATAAAATATATGTTTCATAACATAAAATGTAGGAGATAGACTTGCTTATCTCACTACATGGCAGATATATGGCATTCTGTAGGATTCTGTATGCTATAGGATTCTGCATGCTAGAGATTCTATAGGATTCTGTATGCTAGAGAAGCACTAAGCACATTTCACTATATCTAAATGAAAACCAACAAGAAAAGCATGTATACCTTTACGCTTTCTAGACGGATCTGATATCCAACAGTGAGTCCAATTCTTTCTGTTCTTTCTTTGGCTACACGTTCAGCCACAGAGATAGCAGAGATCCTGCGAGGCTGAGTGCAGATGATGTTTGCAACTCTGCTTGGAGATCCTTGCAATGAAGCATCCAAAATAAACTGAGGAATCTGAGTGGTTTTCCCACATCTGCATGACAAAAACAGGGATTAATAAAAACCACAGCAACTGCCAAACACAAACTCAACACCTTCCATCCACCTAAGTTGAGTGCATTCCACATGAAATTTCCTTCATTTCATTAGTGTCAATCTTCACATGAAGTCACTGGTCACAGATGGACCACAAGCCCTAACCTTTTCAGGACCATGGATACATGTTTCACATCTGTCTGTGTATACTTTAATACATAAAGTCTGTATGTGCAATCACACTCTTACCCTGTCATGCCGCTCACAACAAGAACTTGGTGGCTCTTCAGCAAATCTAGAATAGTTTCTCTCTCTTGCCATGCAGGCAGCTTCTGTCTTTCATACAACATGGACTGGAAGTGCCTAGAAGACTGATGCATAAAACCAGACAGCATGGCAGTAAGAACACCACTGGAGTGAAACAGAACTATCTGAAACAGCAGCCCGTGGCTTAAGTATTTCTCTCAAGTAAGCATGAAAACGGACACTCTGTTCCATACGTCATACCTTTCTCAGCCGAAATTGCATGCAGATTTTAACATTTTCATTATACAGAGACTTTGCCTGCACATCATATTTTTTGGAAAGCTTTTTTTTGAGGTTCACGTAACTCTCATTCTCCACAACAACTTGCTCGGGCTCATCTTCCTCCTCCTCCTCTGCCACCTCCTCTTCTTCCTGAGGCTCTGACACTCTTGAGGCTTGAGACAGAGAATGTACAGTTAGGTATTCCTGTTACTAAGGAACAGAACCTCATCGGCACCGCAGAAAAGAGACACATGTTCCAGAAACGTTCTCAATAAAGAACCTTGTTAGACTGGAGCTGAGGGTCTGCATGACTCTCTTTGACATGCATTGTTCAGCACCACCTGCAAACCTCTCTTGACCAATGAAACAGATCAGAACTTCTCCAGCTCCAGCCCACTTGTTACTACCCCTGTATCAGCTGTGCTCTGCAACACTATGGTCTGGGTGGCCACATAGTGAACCAGACTGGTAATTGGTTTGGTTTCCTGAATGTTTTTCACGTGTCTCAGCTCCTCTCTGCAATTCACCCCATGACCACTTCTACAGAGCACAAGACTGTGACAGCAGCACCAGTTTAAATTAACTAAAACTACACTGTAACAGTAAGTGTTAAGCCACTGCCAAGTACTTTTAAATCAAGATGAAACTGGACCCGGTACTTTTGTGCCTGCTGCCCATCAACTGAAGTGGGATTTGTTTAGACAATAAGCCAGCCCTTGGAAGTTTTAGGGTTACATTTATCTAAACAAAGTATTTTATAATATAAGGAAGATTTTATAACATAAGGAAGATTATTTGGAATTTCTGCTTTCAATTTCTGGAACAAAGCTGTCTTTCTGCAGAGCTGTTAAAAAACAGAATAGTTTGTTTTAGTGTAACAAAAAACCCACAGGCTGCCACTAAAATGTAACACAGTGGTTCTCGAAAATTCTCTTGAAGAAAGTTTGCCTTAGATAAAAGAGTTTTGGAATTTACAGCCTGATGGTCATCTATGCCATGGAGTTGCTGTCATCCTGTCATAAGTGACATAGTCCCAACCCTTCTCTTGTGAAATCAACCTAGTTGCACTTGCATGCAAATAAAGGATGATACCTTGAGCAACCTCCTAGAACTGCTTGCAACATTTACTTTTTGTTAAATCCATCTTTACAAAATCAATTTGGAGGAGGGGCTGGTAATTTTAAGTAATTTTTCTTTTTAAAGAAAGATGTTTCTGAATTGATGAGTAGCAGATGCACCACAGCTTGCAACCTTCCCTGTTCCCTTCCAAGCACACTTCTTGGGCCAGTTTTGGTAACTTCACACCACATCGCTTATTGACTGTGTGGGAACGGGCATCTGTTCACTCTGCCAACCCAAACCCATTAGCATTGTGCTCCTTTAACTCCATTCTTGCCATCAGAAAAGCCCCTCTCCTGCAGCTTTACTATGGAAGGGACTTCATAAAATACAGACAGATTATGGATCTGGAATTACCATGACTTAATCTCCAAAAATAGATTTGGAACAGATGCCTGAGTTGGGCTCTCCACCTTTTCTTTTTTTTTTTTTTTTTTTAATTAAAGAAAGAGTCTTTTAAACTGTTCTTAGCCCAGAAACCATAGAGGGAAATTTAGAGTACCTTCGGACATTCGATTTGAACCAGATGTAGTCTCTGTCTGTAGCTTTACCAAAGGTGCTGGCAGCAGGGACACAGGAGGAACACTATACTTGTGGTGAGTATTTTTAAGTAATTCACTTATTTCAAATTCATCTTCTAAGCAAGTCAGTAGAGTGTACACCACTGGTTCATTAGACTCTGCAGCTATCAAGGCCTTTCCAAAGAGAAATTCAGCAATGTGTAAACGACAAGCAAGAGGTAGATTCTCGTCAGTGGAATAAAATGCCACAAGAGGTGCCTGAAGTGGATACTTGTTTTCTTCAGGAAATCTTACTTCAAGTTCATATATGGGACCATCACTGTTAGGTCTGAGATGAGCATCATCTACGAAGTTCTTAGCTGGTTTTAGCGGGTGGTTTGGAGGGAATTCATGTCCAAATCTGCATTTCGAACCAAACCTGCAGCTTCCTTGGAGGTAAAATTTACATACTTCTTTTGAAGCCTGCTTTGCTGTGTCCCTAGTACAACCACCCTTTTGTTTAGATTTGCTGAGTCTGTTTGCTAGGTAGTACAATTCCAAACTAAAAGTCCAAACACGATTTTGAATTCTTTCTACAAATTTTTCTCCATAGATTGACCGGAGGGCAAAAGCCTCTTCTTGTCTCTGTTCTAAACATTCTTCTTTAGTGGCTTCAGCAGCTGTTGCAGAAACCTGCATCTTCTCTCCATATCTTTCAGCAAAGCAATGCAATAGCAAATACTCCAGTGACGCCCCAATATTACCATTGCAGGATCTCAGTACTGTCCTACAACGCTCGCTGTCAAAACCATACCTGCAACAAAACGGGGACAGCATGGCAACAAGTGAGTGACAGAGACTTGTATGAAGCAAAATAACCACAAATCTGCTTGATTAGGCTTACATTAAGGAAGCATGTATGGCATGAGATACTATTGGAACAGGTCCAGAGGAGGGCCACAAGAATATCAAAGAGCTAGAGCACCTCTCCTATGAGGAGAGGCTGTGAGAGTTGGGGTTGCTCAGCCCAGAGAAGAGAAGGCTGCGGGAAGACCTCACCGTGGCCTTCCAGCACCTGAAAGGGGCTACAGGAAAGCTGGGGAGGGACTGGTCACAAGGGCGTGCAGTGACAGGATGAGGGGCAATGGTTTTAAGCCAGAGAAGGGTAGATTTGGATTAGATGTTAGGAAAAAATTCTTTGCAATGAGGGTGGTGAAACACTACAACAGGTTGCCCAGAGAGGTGGTGGAGGCCCCATCCCTGGAGGCATTCAAGGTCAGGCTGGATGGGGCTCTGAGCAACCTGATCTAATTGACAGCGTCCCTGCTCACTGCAGGGGGGTTGGACTAGATGACCTTTAAAGGTCCTTCCCAGTGCAACACATTCTATGATTCTATGACTCTATTACTCCTCTTAGGGGAACAAAACACCAAAATATTTATACTATTTTAAATGACAGTGGGAGGCAGCAATTTGGTGTCTGTGAATGCCAGTCTGCTGTTTATAAGGTGACAAATTAGCTTATAAGGCAACTACCTGCCAGCACAGAATGTAGCAAATAACAGTTATGAGATTTGATTTCCCTTAAACTCTTTGGAAAAAGCTGAGTCCTGTTACATATAAAACACTCTCAAACAAAGCAAAAACAGTTAATAAATGCTCATATGTTAGCAAGATGGATGAAGAACACTTACAAGGTTTTGAAACATTATCTACCTGGAAGAAACATACATATATAACAGCAATGTTCCTTGAGCTTTCCCAATCTCTGTTTCATTGTCTTGGAGAAAGAACTGAAAACTCCACGTAAAAAAGGCTGGAGTGATCTCTTTTCATAAAAACATTTGAAATTAATCTAGTTGTGGATTAAATTTGTAGGAGATAGAAACTCATCAGTTCTATACACAGAGCTCCCCTGGAGTCAAGAGGAAGTCCAAGTACTGAGGGCTTACAGTACCAAGACTAGTGATTTACCTGTTCAGGATACAAATTATTCACCTGGAGAGTTTGTGCACAGCAAACGAAGACACTTCATTTTCCACTATTCCGTACTCAACTGGCTCAGCAGAACACCTTGGTACTATGTCAGAAACATCTTGATTTGTTGACCAGCACTGTTCATCATCAAGGTAATCAGGTTCGTCATTGTTTTCACCAGAACCACCTAATCTGATAAAAACAGTTATCAAATTAAAATGAAACAAAGTTTTACTGATGAGCAGACACAGAACTCTGCCTCTTCAGTTTTAAATCCTCCTTTTAAATGGAGGATTCTGCTACTCCTTTCCCAGAGTTAATATTGTAGAAGAACAAAGCAGACTCAAACCCACAGAATTTGAGATCAAATTTAAGAGAAAAAAGAATATTGTTTTCATTTCTAATAGTGTGCCTGTTAAAGTGTGCTCATCCAGAAGAGCTAGAACTAGTGCCTCTGTTTAAACTAACTCTGATTCAGGAGCCAGCTCTTGCCCTTGAAGTTCTTGAAGAAGTTCTTTCACTCTTCTCTGATTCTCTGATGTCATGTGTATGGTCTGCAGAGGCATTCTTGCTTCAGGTCTCTGTTTTGTTTGCCCTCTTCTGGCGGGTGCATTTGATCTAAAAAGGAAAACAGAATATAACATAAAAAAAGACTTATTTGCCTGGCTCAGGTGATCTTGACTGAACTGGGATGTGTTAGGATCCAATTCTAATTCAAACCAGGAAAAATAAAATAAGACAAATCACCAAAGGATTATTCAGTCGCGTTCATTTTTACATGACCAGGATGTATGTGTCCACACACACACACACACATATATGGGAGGGGTGGCTGACCCACAGGAAGGCTGTGCTGCCATCCAGCAAGATCTGGACAGGCTGGAGAGCTGGGCAAAGGTGAAGTTCAGTAAGGACAAGTGTAGAGTCCTGCATCTGGGGAGGAATAACACCAGGCACCAGTACAGATTAGGGGTTGCCCTGCTGGAAAGCAGCCCCGTGAAGAAAGAGCTTGGAGTCCCAGTGGACAGTAAGTTGTCCATGGGACAGCAACGTGCACTTGTCACCAAGAGGGCCAATGGGATCCTGGGGTGCATTAAGAAAAGTGTTTCCGGGAGGTCTAGGGAGGTCCTCCTCCCACTCTACTCTGCCTCGGTGAGACCACATCTGGAATAATGTGTCCAGTTTTGGGCTCCCCAGTTCAAGAGAGACAAGGACCTACTGGAGAGAGTCCAATGGAGAGCTACGAGGATGATCAAGGGACTTGAACATCTCTCCTATGAAGAGAGACTGAGAACTAGCGCTGTTTAGCCTTGAAAGGAGATGGCTGAGAGGGGACCTTATTAACATACATAAATATCTGAAGGGTGGGTGTCAAGAGGAAGGAGACAATCTCTTTTCAGTGGTGCCCAGCAACAGAACAAGAAATAATGGGTTTAAGTTAGAACATAGGAAGTTCCACCTCAACATGAGGAGAAATCTTTACTGTGAGGGTGACCGAGTACTGGCACAGGCTGCCCAGAGAGGTTGTGGAGTCTCCTTCTTTGTAGACTTTCAAAACCCGCCTGGATGCGTTCCTGTGTGGCTGCCCTAGGGGATCCTGCTCTGGCAGGGGGGTTGGACTAGATGATCTCTAGAGGTCCCTTCCAATCCCTAGTATTCTGTAATTCTATGATTTCATCCTACATCAAATCCAAAGTGATTTAATAAAGGCTTTGCTAGGTAAAATTATTCTCAGACTACAGTACGAGTATGTATTTCTAAGCTAAATTAGTCAGAATACATTCAGGATACTACATTAATTCTGAATTGCTTATTTTCCATGACCCAGCTTCTGCTTTGTAATACAGAAAAAATAATACTGTGTTTATTAGTGTTTTCTGATCAAAGGTGTTCTGAAATTACATTACAAACAGAAGAAGAAAATTATTAGTTCTCATCTTTTTTCAAAAAAGCAAAACATTCCTAGCTATAAAATGTTAAAAATGCTAATCATAAAAACTGCTTCATCACCCCTTCACTCTTCTGTGTACTCAAAGATGTCCAAAAACCAGCCCCAAATGATCTCAAACATCTCCACACCAAACCCCCTTAACAGAAAGACCTGGACTCCAGCGTTGGTTCCTCGAAGAGACAAAAGTCATCTCCATCGTCCCAAATTTTCATTGAACATTTTCTGTTTCCACCAAAAGGAGATTTGTTTGAGTGGCCACTGCTTCCTCCTCGTCCACCGCCTGCTTTTCCTCTTCCTCCTCCTCCTCTCCCTCTTCCTCCTCCTCTGTTGGGCTTTCCTTTCTGCTGAACTCATGTTCTCTTGCTGAGGAAGGAAAACAAAAATAGCCCTTAGTTTTGAATATGATTTAGCACATTGCAAACATTCAGACACCCATTACATTCTTTGTTTTCCCATGTGACACAAGAAGACACCCTCTTAAACCACAGTTTTAATTGGTGTATTAGTATGCACCTGATTGTTAAATAAGTTCTATGGTTTTAGAAAAATAGTATTTCTCACAGCTGTTCAACCAAAAACTGCAGGATCTCTGGTGAAAGGATGAGCCTGCCAGCAGTGCTGCCTAGCCTGGGAGGTCTAGTTCTGCCACTCAGATGGAAATTTTTTGGACACGGGACCTCAAGGAACAAACCTTTAGGGAACTTAGGGAACTTTCACAGCAGAAAGCAGTCTGTGCCCTGCCACTTTTCAACCTGGGAGCTTTCAGGGCTGAGAGCATAAGGCTGAAGGGAAGCTGTTTCCGCACTAACTTGCTCCATCTGCCCAGATGGCTGAGCACTCTGCGGAGCCTGAGCAAGGGAGCGATTAGGCACCTGTCTTGGAAAACAGGTGCCTTCCTCTCCTCACAGCAGCATGCTCACCAGTTCTGACACAAGACCGTTAGTATTAAGTAGTAGCTGTCAGTGACAAAATGCCTGACATTAACAAATACTCCAGCATCAGCTCGTGCAAGTGGAGAGCTATTGCAGAGACAGGTGAGCAGCTGTGGACAGTCTGGCAGGAGTTTTTAACATGGATCTTTGCACTGGCACATCCCGAGCCAGGACATGAACTGATGTGGCCATGCATGAATAACAGCCCCAAATGAGGGCTTGGAGAGCAGCAAAAATTTGCAGCGTGGGCAGAAGCAAACTTCCCTTTTCGTGGCAGTTCTCCCCAGCGGAGCTCCACTGGGACTGGACAGGATTTAACACACAAGCTGACCCTGCTCAGAACAGCCTGGCATATGTGAGGAAGGCTAAGAGGGTGAGCACAGCAGCCAGATACACACTTGCAGCCACTCCTGAGCATACTGTCATACCACATCTCAAGTCTCCTTCGTCTCAATAGACAGAACAGTTCCACACACCTGCTGACTCCTCACCAAACTGTCCAGACTGGAAAAGTCCTTTAAGACCATCGAGTCCAACCATTAACCTAATGCTGACAAATCCTCGACTAAACCACATCCCTAAGCGCTATGGCTCCACAGCTCTTAA